>NC_140178.1:33233859-33433859 GCF_963971535.1 Notolepis coatsorum
TCAATTCGGTCCGATCACTCGGTAATAGTCCCAGGACTCGAGCTAGACACAACGGATAGCAATAACTCGATAAACAACATGATTTGGACGTATATACTATTATACAACCTGGAAATGGATCGCATATTTCTACATCCCATAATAGGAATATTTCTGTTCCACGCTCATCGCCCAACGCTATGAGGAAGCTACGGTAAGATTCAGCGTTATTTTTTAACGTGTTCGATACTAACTGCTCTAATGATCATATCACCCACACTAGATGAATCATCTAACGTTGGCCACGGAATTATAAACGACCCCCCCCCCCATCCGGTCAACATCAGATGATCAGCAGTAACTTCTAGAAGCACGTCCATTTTAAATTTTGTATCTCGCGCAGATTCCTATCAAACTGTATTTCATCATCAATATAATGCATTTGGGGCTATAAATCACGTTCTGGAGAAAGCTGCAGAAAACGATAAAAACATACTTATACTTTAGACCGTATTTTAGTATGAATATGTGAATGAAAAAGTATAACGTTGCTACACCCTGAACAATAGATATAGGACGTTGAATGGGCCATAGTAATGTCAATTTAGCAATACAATTTAAAAAGTTATAGCCCTGCAAAGAAGGTAAACATCCCCATAGACAAATAGAGCTGGCGTGGGATGGTTTATTCTGAATTTAAGCCCGGCGATCAAAGTGTTAAACAAGACAACACAATACAGTAATAACAACAATAAACAGGACTTCACAGGACATAGTAACAACAATAATAACGACAACGGAAATAACAAACAATAAAACAAAACATAAAAATTGAATTGTGTTACCACAGACCAATTTTCTTTTTAAATAAAAATAAAAAACATAATTTTTAATAAATATGCCCAACAATAGATATTAGAATATAATCTAATATCATCCTTTTTTTTTAAGGAATATTCAAATGTCATTTTTGGCCAATTTTGACAGCCCTAATTGCCATACAATTTGCAGGGAACATTCATGAACATTCATATCGGTGACCCCATGACCTTCTTTCTAGCGCCACCATCAGGCCAACCTCAGAATTTCCTGACCTGTTATTCACAAACATGATACCCTGAGCTGTGTCTCCTCATGGACAACATTAGAGCAGTAAGTTGTCCCTAAGAACCCTATTTGACTATGAATAGGCTGAAATAAGGGACATTCTAATGAAATTCAAGTATCAAAACAGGCATACGATGCTGACAATTAACACACTCATTGTGTGTTGTATTTGCTATTATGGGTAATACCAACAGGCAATCATCAGGGCCAATGTGTGATTTTGGTGGTATGTGCTATTGCACAGATGTACCCTTAGTATGCACACACACACACACACACACACACACACACACACACACACACACACACACACACACACACACACACACACACACACACACACACACACACACACACACACACACACACACACACACACACACACACAAAAAAGTTAGCATAGAGCCCTGGCTAAGGGGCATTCGTATTGCTTTCATCAGAGCATCCCTAGTGTGTGTGGGTACATGTGCATGTGTGTGTGTGTGTGTATACACTGGCATGCTCAACACTCGCTGACAAATCCCTCTGACACTGGGAGCCTAGTGTTTGTGTGCCTAGTAATACAGACCACCTGTGTTCTTTGGCAGCATTGATTTCCTAGATAAGCTATCAACATGTCCTTCTGCTGTCACCTGTAAGCCTAGTCATCACCTGCTATAGTAATACACACACGCACACACCCGTGCACACACACACACACACATACACAGGCCGGTGTTTGGATAACAAGGTTGTTAGAATATTGGCAGCCTGGGGTGGCAAGCTTCACAGTCAACAGAGAGTCAAGAGAGCAGTATCCGTGTTATTAACTCTTTCAGTGCCACTCACGAGATTTCTCGGTTTTTTTTATAGGTGGTTGCGTGCCACTCACGAGATTTCTCGGAATTATTATTATTATTATTTTTTTGCAATCTGAAAAATTATTGCATCACCCGAGCCTACCCGAGTATAGCCGAGCTGCGCCGGTGATCACTGTGGAAAAAAGCGCCCCCTGTCGTCTCCCAGATGACATAAGTGATTTTGGAATGGACTCAATGAAAATGAATGGGGAAAAAAATCCAGTACTCCACATTTTCCAGTTCACTGATCCAGCCGGGGTTACCACAGTTCATTCTGGAGCCTCAGATCCCCGCGGATCATGGAGATCTACAGTGTCGCGTTGGATCCATACACGTATCGATTTTTTCGAATGGTGATCAGGAATTGGAATATACCAGTTGGATACCATCTGATGTCAGGTAAGGACTCTATGTTATCAGTGGTAGGATAATCGGAGTAAGTTTGATGAAGTTATAAGCTGTTTTGTGAAATGTCTTCTTTCGGTTTCACTGTAAAAGTCTGTGAGGAAATCAACGGAGCGATTATCAGTGCGCGGCCGTAATGTGCTTGCGTGCACGTATAATATTGATCATCTAGCGTTTATTTGAAAACGATTCATAAAAAGGCCGACGAATATCAACGTTGTGGAATATTCCACTAAAAGACGATTTTCATAGAATGCTCCAGAATGAGCTGTTTTTTATATCAAAACGGGGGCTTTTCTAACTGCTCTGAAACGGAAACGACGCGATAAAAAAACAATCTGCCTTCACAGCACTGACTGGAAAATAGTCTTTGATAATGCGATGGGCAGATTAGACACATAGCCATAATTTAAACCATAGATTAGGCGATATTAACGTTAACATTGGCGCCGATGGTGGCATTCAAGCGGTAAAACGGAAAACCAGGTGTGGCACTGAAAGAGTTAATGTTATGTAATGCCTTTACAACATATAGCCTAGGGCGCTAGGCCTTCTGGCAGACAATTTGCATCAAGCTCATATTTTCATGTGGAACTTCGTTTTGTGGCAAACTTCCTGTGACAAACGTCTTGTGGGATTCAGTTGTTTTGTTTTTTAACCACATTCTATTGCTTATTCTTAGCGGCATGTTTGCTGCAAATAAATTGTTATGACTCTGGCAAACAGTTGTGGTAACTTTCTGGTTAACCAAAAAAACAAACATACAATGCATATTATAAACGTTTTGCACTTTGCATTCTTCATAGGCATTTTTCACAGGACTGAAACAGAGAGGTATAGATGCTGCTAGAATGCATCATATGAGTGGTTTCTTTCTGCAAAAAAGACATGTTTAGGGGACCTCGAAGAGTAGACCTATATTAACCTAAATCAAATCAAATACAATTTATTTGTAAGGCCCGACAACACACGTTAATGTCCCCATGGGCCGGACACGTCTTCTTTAAACAACTGAAGAAGAAACATCACAATAAATCAAGAACAAAGCAAAAACACCATGAAGTCCAAAACATTTCAAATAAATAAAATAAATGAATGCAACACTCCCAGACATAGGCCCTACCCCACGCGAAGGTAAGGAACAACTCACTAAAACCTAGCAATAGGAAGAAATGCACCACAGGCAATGTGGAGGAGAGAAACCTTAGAAGGGCCGTTCAAGGGGGGATCTCCCTTCTTAGATGTCGGTGATAGTAGTGTTGCAATACAACAGGCGAAACAGTTGGCAAGCATGCACACATACATATACTTACTTTTTACTTAGGCCTTTTATTCCTTTCGGAACATAGGCCATTGATGAAAAGTTTCCACCCCCGTCTGTCTTAAGCCATCCTCTCCAGCTGTTTCCACGTCAGTCCCCTTGAGTTCCTGCTCAGTGTCTCTTCTCCAGGTGTTTTGAAACACAAATAAGTGCATGCAATACCAACTGAACATTTAGAAAGATTGAAAATAGAGACGATGGCGAATCCATTAGAAGTATGGGAGCGGCATAGAGAGGGTCGCATCCTCCCGGTCATCATCACGGGACGTCCACCACTCCGGTCATCACCACGAGACAGCCACTCACAGGGAGACAGGGAGATGGGACAGGCGTTAGACAGTTTGCGTGATTGTGATGGGTGGACATAGCAATAGATACGTGTGGTAAGCAATAAGCATATGTGAATAGAATAGATATATGTAGTAAGCATATGTGAATAGAATAAAAGTACTTAACCCAGCAATGAACTCAAACCACGTTGACAGACCACGGACAGAAGACAGCTGATCTATGTCCTCTGTGGTGCACATAACCTGTGTGGGGGTAGAACAGTCACTGCAATCTTGGCCAACACCCCGAGACATCCACCACCTTGGTCAACACTATGAGACAACCACTCAGAGAGATGGGGACAGGGGTTAGACGGTTCCCATGTTTGTAGTCGGCGGAGATGGAGCAATAAATACATGTAGTGAGCATATGCATACATGGTGACAGTAGAATCAAAGAAAATTGTGAAATTAAGTAATAGAACTAACAACTACTGCAAGCAAGCGTATGTATACAGGATGAGATAAGACGATGGTTCAGGGCCATAATTTATGCCCCGGGGGGCAGGAGAAACCACTCAGAATTGGTCAGGGCAGAGCAGGTAAGGTTCAGTGCTGCAGGCCAGACAGAAGGCGGTATGAAGCTGTTCCATGTGTAAGATTCTGATCAAACTGGCCAGTATCACGTCTTCGTCTGTTTGGCCCCTGCATCCAATTCCTCTGCGTTGTGTACTTTTAATGGTCCTGACGTCTCCGATACTGGTAGATAAGATCCTTATCTCCCCCGTTAGTGCAATCCATAAACCATAATACTTCCCCACCTCCGTTAGAATTCGACACTTCGACAACGTGAAATACCTTACAAGGAAAAGCGTGGTTTTATTTCTCTAAACAGAAACCTCAGCTCAGATGTTAACAGATTGTATTGTCCCTGAAGAGTATATTTCTAATGATCTTTCGGTGTGTTCATATTATCGTCCTTTTGCTGTTCAGTCCAATAGTGTTCAGGCCTGTTCGTTAGCCTAAGACCATCCTCGTGGTAGCCGAAGCTACTGGTGATGTGCCATTCTCCCCCCCCCCCCCCTCTCTCTCAAAGAGAGGAGAGAGTCTCTTCTGGTTTCTTCCCTCTTAGTCTCAGTCAGATTTTAGTCTGGCTTCCACCCGGAAACACCGTTCGACTCATAGATGTTCGTCGTCGCAACGACGGCCCCGCCTTCTGGTTGTCATGCGACGTGTTGTCATGACAACTGCATAACCTTTAACACTAATAAACTTTCATTCACTGTGAACCGCTCTCCCTCTCTGGGAGACACTCCGTCTTATCTCAGATGTTCTTCCAAGGAATGCATAACAAAACCCTCACTGACGCGGCCTGTGCCTGTGAAACCACTGGTTCCACCACCGTCAATATCACCGTCTCCTGCTTCCATGCACATTTCGATCTACCATTTTAGCTGTCATCTCTCCCCAATCTATACATCACATACATTGAAAAACCACCATTTTCTCTCAATCCCCCCTTGATTCTTATCACCCCTTCAGAATCATAAATCATTATTTGGTTTTTTAATTAATTATGCCAAAAATAGCCTGTGGTTGAAGCAAACCAACCTCGTCTCTCGTGCACAAGAAACGAAGACGGCCCACGGTCAACCCAGTGATCCTGCTGCCTGATGTCTGTTTGCGCCCCCCTTCGTGCACAAAGGGAACCGAAACCGACCACCAAAACCAACAACATCCAACGACTCATAACCATTGGAGCCCCCCTGTCTGCTCCCAATAATTATATCCTGTTGTTCTACTGTTCTCCCTCTTATCTACCTTCTATATATATATATCCTTCTATACATATATCTTATATATGAATGCTCCATTTATATCTCATACTCCTAATCAATGAACACAGGACTTCTCGCTGTTGTCTCGTCTCTCGATCTCCTGATTGACTCTGAAAGGAAGTCCCTGTTTGTTCATGATTCACCGCCCGTGCTCTGTTGTTTCAAAACGCTCTCTAAACAGCGTCTCCGCCAGGAAGGCCCCTCCGATGTCCGCCTCGTTCTCCCCTGGGCAACACCGCCTGTGACCGCTGGACTCCGCCTCGTCGGCCGTCTCCGCCCCGTCGGTCATCTCCGCCCTGTCGGTCATCTTGGTTGAGGCTCATCTCCACCGCCGCCGTCTCCTCCCTCTCGTCGTGGATCATCTGTGTACCAGGCTGCGGTGCCTGGCCCCTGCGGCTTCCTCCTCCTCCAGTCTGTCTCCTGGCCATCTCCATCGCTGTCGGTGTCATTCCCCCCTTGAAAGCAGAAACACAACACCGGCAGTCTTTCTGTACACTCAACCCTGTGTTTTCTATTAGTCTACCGTGGCTTTGGGCCTGCAGCTCGTTCTCTATATATTTTTTCCCTCTGCAAGCCCCTGCCATGGCCACGCCCTTTCAGACTGTTGGACGGTGTGAGTGTCCTACAGCCCATGGCGCTATTTGTTCTCTATTAGTCCCCCACCTTCTCAACACCCATATCTAATCCTACAGGGCTGTTCCCTGTTTTGTTGTCTTCCGGCGTGACACCAGCAGCTAAACGATACCCACTCGGCGCTCTACGTTTGTCCCACGGGTGACCCCCAGCGCGCGCCAGTTCTTTCTGGTGACGTGTCCCCTCAAGACTCTGCCTATTTATTGGGTGTGAGAAGGCCCCACTGGAGATCGAACTCCCTCTTATTTCATAATTAAACTTATTTAATTAACCTGTATATCGATCTTATTATTATGATAATAACATACAACCGAGCATCGCTCTAACATACAACAGAGCAGGTTGGTTCCCTGCTCCTAACTCACATACGTACTCGTACTATCATCTAACATACAACAGAGCTGTCCGTCGCCCTATACCCTACGGGGCTGTCTACCGTCGCCCTGGAGCTGTCACCGTTGCTCTATACCCTACGGGGCTGTCTACCGTCGCCCTGGAGCTGTCACCGTCGCTCTATACCCTACGGGGCTGTCTACCATCGCCCTGGAGCTGTCACCGTCGCTCTATACCCTACGGGGCTGTCTACCATCGCCCTGGAGCTGTCACCGTCGCTCTATACCCTACGGGGCTGTCTACCGTCGCCCTGGAGCTGTCCCGTCGCTCTATATACCCTACGGGGCTGTCTACCGTCGCCCTGGAGCTGTCCCGTCGCTCTATACCACACTTTGAGTTCCTTTACAAAGTTCTCACATACACCACCGTGTATACACACAAGCAGTTGGTAATTTTGAAAAAATTAAACTCCTTAATTAACTTAAACTCTAAATATTCCCCTATGGGTAATGGAAACTCCCCAGCACTACCCCCCCCCCCCCCCTCCGCAATTAAACTCCTTAATTGAATTAAGCTCTAAATATTCCCCTATGGGTAATGGAAACTCCCCAGCACTACCCCCCCCCCCCCCTCCGCCCCTAGGTGGCGACCTACTCCTCCATTTGCCTGTATTATCCCACTGCCCCCCTAGATGGCGGCCAAAACTCAGTCTAGAGGATTGTAGGTGACGTGTCACTTCCTGATTCTAAACCCCTCGTGGCTCTGCGGCCATTTTGACTCGGTGCAAATGGCTACTCTCTCAACAAACGGCCGCTGCCCTTCCTTCCAAGGCCTGAAAACACAGCTGTTTTTCCTCTCTTTCCTATCCATTATCAGGGGACGCTTTCTCAGACTAATACTCTTGCCTGATCGGACATAATACACACTGGTACAATCTCCTTTCGACTTTCCTTCTGTTATGAAAACAGTCCCGCCATAAATTTTTTTCGATCTGATTCAAGCGCCCCCCCCCCCCCTTTCCTCATCTCGCATTTACCCTCCTTAAACCAAAACTGTGCAGCCTGCCTCGTTTGCTTTTCATTCTCTGTAGATAACACCCTCGATTTTCACCATGGCTCTCTGCTCATATTATTACAGCTGGCATTCTCTCTCTGTGTCAAACTAGAAATGTTTACGTTTACGGATTCACTATCTGTTCGTTTTTATTTGGCTATAAAAGATCAAAACAACCGTGTGCACAGTGAACTCACATTTTTAATCGGAGCGCTGTTTCCCCTACAGCGCTGGTTTGCCTCCTGACCGCTCGACTCGCCGCTCTCTCCCAGGGCTGGCCGGCCTTGCTTCGATCATGATTCTCCCACACATTGATGTCTGTTGTCCACTGTCGCCCCATTATTGAAAAAGTCTTTATCCGTTGTTCTTATCTCTTGCTTTCTGGCTGTCATCAACAACCAACTGTTCCCGTTGTTTTAATCTCTTGCAAATCCGGGTCCCAACGGCATCAACTGTAAGATTCTGATCAAACTTGCCAGTATCACGTCTTCGTCTGTTTGGCCCCTGCATCCAATTCCTCTGCGTTGTGTACTTTTAATGGTCCTGACGTCTCCGATACTGGTAGATAAGATCCTTATCTCCCCCGTTAGTGCAATCCATAAACCATAATACTTCCCCACCTCCGTAAGAATTCGACACTTCGACAACGTGAAATACCTTACAAGGAAAAGCGTGGTTTTATTTCTCTAAACAGAAACCTCAGCTCAGATGTTAACATATTGTATTGTCCCTGAAGAGTATATTTCTAATGATCTTTCGGTGTGTTCATATTATCGTCCTTTTGCTGTTCAGTCCAATAGTGTTCAGGCCTGTTCGTTAGCCTAAGACCATCCTCGTGGTAGCCGAAGCTACTGGTGATGTGCCATTCTCTCCCCCCCCCCCCTCTCTCTCAAAGAGAGGAGAGAGTCTCTTCTGGTTTCTTCCCTCTTAGTCTCAGTCAGATTTTAGTCTGGCTTCCACCCGGAAACACCATTCGACTCATAGATGTTCGTCGTCGCAACGACGGCCCCGCCTTCTGGTTGTCATGCGACGTGTTGTCATGACAACTGCATAACCTTTAACACTAATAAACTTTCATTCACTGTGAACCGCTCTCCCTCTCTGGGAGACACTCCGTCTTATCTCAGATGTTCTTCCAAGGAATGCATAACAAAACCCTCACTGACGCGGCCTGTGCCTGTGAAACCACTGGTTCCACCACCGTCAATATCACCGTCTCCTGCTTCCATGCACATTTCGATCTACCATTTTAGCTGTCATCTCTCCCCAATCTATACATCACATACATTGAAAAACCACCATTTTCTCTCACATGGGACCGGTTGAGACAGAGACAGAGGTTAAAAAGTTCTAGACAAATAGACATCCTAACTAAACTAGACAGATTAATCTAAGGGTCAGTCCCCGACCAGGTGAGATCAGGGTAGGTTGAAGGAGAGAGATAAAATATGAGTCTTAAGCAAGGATTTAAAAGCTTCGACAGAGCAGGCGCCCCTGACGACGGCAGGTAATTTGTTCCACAGGTAGGGAGCACAGTAGACAAAGGCTCTGTGGCCGGCGGATTTCTTTTTAACCCTAGGAATCGATAGAAGCCCCGCATTTTGTGAGTGCAGAGCACAAGCGGGCGAGTATCGTGAGATGCAATCGGATAGATAGAGCGGTGCAAGCCCATTAAAAATTTTGTAGGTGAGGAGTAGCACTTTAAAGTCAGATCTGGCTTGAATGGGAAGCCAATGTAAGGAGGACAAAACTGGTGTGATGTGATCAAATGTTCTAGTTTTAGTTAGTATCCATGCAGCCACATTTTGCACAAGTGCAAATATTTTATATGTGCATTAAATGAGAGGGAGGAATACAAAATTACTCCAAGGTTTTTTATGGTGGAGCTCTGAGATACAAGAGTCAAGAGTCACTTTATTGTCCCATCAGCTGGGAAATTTGTCTTGGGCTTACACCCACACTAGGGCTGGGCAATTAATCTAAGAAATATCGCGATCTCGATTCATAGACCTATGCAATCTCATTCCTAAGTTATGACGATTTGTTTTTATAAAAAAAAAAATTATAAATTATTTTTATTTTATTATTTTTTTACTTTGTACTTTACTTTTTAAATTATTTTATTGAAAAAATAAGAATCGTGAGAGAATCGTTATCTCAATTCTTAGAGAGAAAAATCGTGATTCACATTTTAGCAAGAATCGCCCAGCCCCAACCCATACTACAGCGACAGACACATAGCCTACATACAGACATGACACAACACAACTGACTCCAAACAGAGGAGATACACAATATAAAAGATACAGTAAAGTACCTGCACAGCAGGATGTCTGGCAACACCACATTAGAATAGTATACCCAAATATCGGTTACATGACAAGTATCAAAGTTGAGGGAGATGTCCTCAAACAGGCCTCTGTGGTTTGGGGGGCCAATGATTAACATTTCAGTTTTATCTGCATTAAGGAAGGAGTAGAATGTTTTGTGACATCCACTTTTTGGCAAGCAGGCAAGCCTCAAGATTTTGTAATTGGGAGGAATCGTTTGGCTTAATAGGTATGTATAATTGGGTGTCATCAGCGTAGAAATGAAAGTCTATGCCAAATTTGCGTATGATATTGCAGAGGGGAAGCATGTAAATCGAAAATAGCAAAGGGCCCAGAACAGAGCTTTGTGGGACACCGTATTGCACTGGGAGGGTCTCAGATGTTAAATCATTATAGACCACGCAGTGTCTTCTATCAGTTAAATAAGCGAGTGCGAGTTAAACCAAGCGAGTGCGTGACCCTGAATGCCAACATAATTCTCGAGCCAACTCAGAAGAATCGAATGATCGACAGTGTCAAAGGCTGCACTGAGATCAAGCAATAAGAGCACAGTAACCGCCGTTTCGGTGGAGTGTAAGGCTCTAAAGCCAGATTGAAAAGATTCATTAACCCTTTCAGTGCCACGGACGACATATTTTGTTTTATCAGCCCCCCCATTGAGTGCCCACGACGACGAATATCGTTTTATTTGTTTATTAGCGATCTGAATTCTCTGAGTCTCCCGTTGGTACACCAGCCCCTACAGGAGCTCAGATTGGAAAAAAGCTCCCCCTATCGTCTATCTCTGTGTAACTGCAGGTCAGTCGCTTAGACTGACCTGGGATCTGTAGATCTCTGGGGGGGGGAGCCAACTGGCTCCTTGTGCTGGCGAGCAGTCTGCTCAAGAGCGATCTGCTCGCGGGACAGAAATCAGCCTGGAATATATATTTACAGCAGCCAATAATCAATCAATAAGCGTGATCGATATTTGGAATGGCGATCAGGAATTGGAATAATCTTTTTGGAGAACATCTGATCTGAGGTAAGGAATCTATTTTACCAGTCTTGGGATAATCAGAGTTGTATTCGCTGAGATCTCAGCGTTTGCCCTATGTGTGATGTGGCTGTTTGGCTGTGATCGCTGATGAGGAAATAAGATAATCGATTTTCAGCTTGCGTCTATAGCGTGCATACGTACATATCGATAATCTAGCGTTTATTTGAAAACGATTAATAAATAGGCCGAAAAATGACAACGTTTTTGTGTATTCTAGAATATTCCAGTAAAAATGTCTTTTATCATGGAATCTTTATATTTTCCTTGAAAACGAGGGCTTTTCAAAATGCTATAAAACGAAAATGAACCGATAAAAAAACAATCCGCTTCGACAATGTTGACTGCAAACGCGTCATTGATAAGCGACGGGCAGATTAGACACATAGCCATAATTTAAAACATTAGGCGTTTTTAACGCTAACATTGAAGTAGATGGTGGCATTCAACAGGGTAAATCAATGTTAATCAAAGGCGCTGAAAGTGTTAAGATTATTGTTTGATAGATCAGATAGGTCAGTAAGTTGCGTTGCGACAATCCGTTCTAATATTTTGGATAGGAATGGAAGATTGGAGATGGGTCTGTAGTTTTTCAAGATTAGAGGGTCGAGGTTCGGTTTTTTAAGTAGTGGTTTAATGACGGCTGATTTAAAGGCCAAGGGCACCACGCCAGTAGACAAAGAGGTGTTGAAGATATTGAGTAGGGCAGGACCTAGAGTTGGGAAGAGTTTTTTGACGAGAGTTGCTGGAAGAGTGTCAAACAAACAGGTTGAGGGTGTAGCCGCACCAACCAATTTAGAGAGGGCACTAATAGGCCTTTCACACCGGCCGGGCTCCGTGCCGGAGCCGGTTCCCGAATGTAATCTTGAACCGGCCAGCGCGTTCACGCCGGGAATAATTGGTTCGGAACATGAAAAATCGGTGCTCAGTGTTTTCTTAGAGGGCCGAACTAAAGCCTCCACCATGTTCCGAACCAATTATTCCCGGTGTTAACGCGCCGGCCGGTTTGAGATTACGTCAACAGTGTGGTTAATATCCCCCCGTCCTGCTATATAAACACAGATGATTACTATGAACAATTCATCAGTTAGTACAGACGGCTCCTTCACCCCTGATGATCACATCCATCACAGACAGCCCCATTGTGATGTCAGCGGTGATTCCTTATCTAAGATTCAATCACCTCCCGTCCTCCTTTCCCTCCCCTCCTCCTCTCTCCCAGCTGTCCGCTCCTCTCTTCTTGCGCCTTTTCTATTTACCCCTTATCTCCGTCTCGGGTTCCCCTTCTGATCGTTTTCTGTCTGGTGTCTGGCCTGACCATCAGACACACGGACCGGACCACCTGGTGTTAGCTAAGAAAGCACATCCACACGTTCTCAAATAGGCCAGACTCACTCACTCTCTCTCTCTCTCTCTCTCTCTCTCTCTCTCTCTCTCTCTCTCTCTCTCTCTCTCTCTCTCTCTCTCTCTCTCTCTCTCTCTCTCTCTCTCTCCCTGCCTGCCTCTCTCTTTCTTCCTTTCTCTCGCTGTCGTGTCACTCTGCTTTAATCTCTGTGAGCCAGCCAGCCCATTCTTTTGATTTGTACATTCATCCTCACCTGGGCTGCATGCTCCAGGGCTCATGTGGTTGTTTTCCATGGTGACCAGATTTTGGTCTGCTTTGATGAGAGAAACACTGCTTAAAGGGGTACTTTGACATTTGGAACTTTAGTCTTGTATTCTTCAGTGAGTACTTGTCACATTGGGGGGGATGGGGGCGTTTCTAAATTAGTTAGCCTACCCGAACAAATAGTACTGCTAACAGCAAGGTCACCAGTCAGATTAATGATATGGTGCATTCGATTGTAGGTAGAAAATTCCGACTTCCTACTAGGATGCGGCGCGTCAAATTGGAGTTCCTAGTCGGGTATGATTTCTTAACCCCCCAGTTCAAGCCCCATCATTTCAACATGGTCACTCATCGTATAAACATTAATGTTGTTATTAGCTGTTTAAATTGAAACTGTTGAAATTGTAAGAAAGAAATGCCCAAAAAGTATTGCGTGAGCATCCATGATTTTCCGGCTTTGTAGCTCGAACGCACGTAGGTCGGAGATGAAGCGTTTCCCCACTTCTAACGTCCAATGTCCATCCCTGACCACAAACCAATGCAACAATAGTCATCAGTTGCAACAAGGACATGTAATACTTGTACAACTATCACAGTTTCAGTGGGATGTTTGGTGTGTTTATGAGCAATACCCACACAACTACAACTGACTTCCTGTTTGGTTTGTTACTACTGTATGTTTGCTGATATCAAAACATAACCCAGATGAACAAGAGCCAGCGAGGTGTGGTCTCACGACATCGGCTTGTGCACTGACCTTTCCCACCGAACCAAGGAGGGTTGTGTCTCATCCATTTCAGCCCTTTCACACTGGTATTCAAACCAGGTATTCCCTGCACCACTGATCCGGGGTGACAATCTTCAAATCCACTCAATAAATCTCTGTAATAAGAATCAAATTTCGAAATGGGAGATGTGTGTGTCGGAGAAGCCTGGGAGAACTCTGTATGTCGGGCGGCGTTCCTGCCGATCACCTGCACTTGCCCCGGGGGTCTATTATCATGAATCTCGAGGCAAGGTCTAAGTTCAGAGCGCTGGCGCACGTGGGTGTAGACTTTTTTTTGTTGTAGAGCGCATCCATGGTGCAGGGTTGGAGCAGTATGAATACATTATTAGTAGGTGGAGATGGGGCTGGTTTCAATTATGGCCAATCAAATCAGCTGCTTTAAGACCAATATGCGTCTGGCTACGTCAGAGTTAATGTCAACCAAGGCCAAAGAGATCCAATGGCAAGATCAGGGTATCTGTGGGGTATTGACCTCTTACCACGCTTGTCAAGAGCCAATCGCGCAGTCGTTCAGTATTGACATTACTAAATGAGATGTCTTATAATATGTCATGTTCTACAGTAGGACTTACTACTATAATACCTACTAAAACAAGTCATTAGAATAATAGAAGCCTACTTTGCTGGAACGATTAATTTGACACGTATACAGTACGTGTGTGTGTGTGTGCTTGCACGCTGAGGCTGCCTTACTAAGCCGTTTCTCCATGCATTTATATATTTATGGAGCATTTATTTATCCACTCTGGTTGGATGGTGTATTGTACTTGTGCTGTATAATAACAATATTTTTTAATCTAATCTCATTTTGAGATCAGTCACAAATCGCTTCCGTGCTACCTGTTGAATGGATCAGCATAGTGGATGGCAATGCCGAACCTCTGCTGTTTTGCACACGCCTCATTCGCCTTATAAGGAGCTGGCAGGGCGTTTCTGTATGCAAATTCAATGAACGAAAACGCGCATTCCAGTTTAAGAATGAGTGATGTATTTCATTCATGGGAACCCAGCTGCAAAGATTTTGACGAGTTACAGAGACCGCTTCACGCGTTCAGGAATCCGGAGGAGGATTTCCGTAGATAAAGATATTTAGAAAGGCACTTACGAACACGTTTCAAAATGAGGACCAATGTTTGCTTAATTATATGTAGCCGATATAGTTTCCAGGCAGCACAGTAGCTTTAATCTTATAACAGTATCTCTCTCTCTCTCTCTCTCTCTCTCTCTCTCTCTCTCTCTCTCTCTCTCTCTCTCTCTCTCTCTCTCTCTCTCTCTCTCTTTTTCTCTCTGTCTCTCCTCTCTTCCTTCGACCCCCCCCCCTGACAGTATCCCAGTCGTCTGTCAAAAGGGCAGATTCAATACAAAGCCTGTCGCCATAGGGACACCTGAACTAAACAACAGCCGGATAAACATAAATCAATATTGCGGGGAGGACACAGTCTGCACCTGCTTCTCCGGGTGGAGGGAACATATTGGATTGGGGGTGTAGCTGAAGATCCTGTGTGATGTACAGCTCACCTGGTTCTCAGAGGCTTCATGGATATCCCCTTTAACACGACCATCACAGAGAGCAATACTGCTCTGTCAGTGTATAGACATTATAGTATGCTGTGAGTCTTTTGGTTTTCTCTCATACACCGAACGTCTCTCTGTGAGCTTTTGTGAATCTATACTCGTCTGTATACTCATTTGGATGAGTATTTCATAACGCTGCATTAAAGATTAAAGACATTAAATCTTTGGACGCCACGCAGTTAAGCATCGTTTGTACTTAACAGGCCGACGCTCTAAAAGATAGGAATAAGTGGCAGTGTTTGCAGGGCTATAACTATATTCTATATTATAGCTATGGATAACCAGAAAACAACGCTATGCAGCAATACGTGCATTTCACTAAACACGTTGCCGTTTCGCACCTGTACACGCTACTATATATTTTTTTATCCACTTTTTCTCCTTATTTTTCTATTTTTCTCCGATCCCAATTTTTCACCTCGCCAATTCTCCCTTCAATTCTCCCCTCCCCTGTCTCGAACGTTGCTAGACTATGCCTCCCACTGGTCGGCTGCAGTGAGGACCAAGCCTTGCATCACGTGTCCGCTCCGGTACACGAGGAGGCAGCTGTCGCATCTTTTCACCTGAACAGCGCAATCTCTCAGTGGCGAGGAGTAACGCGTGGAAGGCTCACGCTGCCCCAGATACTTCCTGATTCTGCTGTACAGGCGCACCAACCGACCTGTAGGAGTCGCTGTCCACAACGTCCAATCCCCACCCACCGGCTTTCCCACCCCTAACACTGCCAATTGTGTTAGTATGAACGACCAGCCAAGCCGGTAGCAACGCCGAGAGCTGGGCTCGAACCCAGCATCTCCTGCATTAGTGGCGAGCGCCTTGCCCACTGCGCCACTTAGCCGCCTTACACGGTACTATTTCTAAATCAAATCTATATTATCGGTATTATGTTTCATCATGAAATTATTTTTGATGCTTTGATCATCACCAACGGCACACGTTGTGGAGTAACGTAACGTTACACACAAATGTTGTGATCGAAGTGAAGTCATGGTTGGATCACAGCAGGATTGATACCATATAGGCCTTACCTTCACTAGGATGTACCCCAAAAAGAATATTCCAATTATCTGATCGCGAGTCCCAGTATTGGTGTCGATCGTGTCGCCAACATAATCCGCCACACATCATGCACCGGGAGCATTTCACGCAGGACAACCGCTCCAATTGCGCAACAAAGAAAAGTCAGACTGGAGACTGTTGATCGACGCACAGGCCAAGATATAATGTTTCAAAGGGTGCTCAATACTGCCACCTGGGTGGATGCGGCTGGTATTGCACTTTGGCATTATCAGGATGATTCCCTATGTTAACCCCGAGTCCGTGTGCCTGTAATGAATGGAAATATCGAATAAAATAAATAACGATGAAAACCCGACTATACTTGGGTCTGGCGGTGAACGGTTGGCGAGTTAACCTGACTTTACTCGGGCCTGGCGCTGATTGAGTTAAAGACAAAGATTATTGTTATTATTGTTTTGTTTTATTGAACGTTGTAATGATATGTATCTAGCACCCTTGGTATTGTTAGGATTTGATCAATTCCTGTTCCAATCTCAGTTCACCTCCACAATGTTGTGCTGCAACACTTTGTTCCAATGATGGTTTTGTTGTTGCATGAAAAATAAAGACATTGTCACACAGAAACATTCCAATAGACTGTTAGACTAATAGACTGTTCTTTTTCTATTCTTTCATTTCTTTTATTTCTACCTTTCCCTCCCCTTTTTTTGTAACTGTCTACATCCAGACTCTCTCTCTCTCTCTCTCTCTCTCTCTCTCTCTCTCTCTCTCTCTCTCTCTCTCTCTCTCTCTCTCTCTCTCTCTCTCTCTCTCTCTCTCTCTCTACCTGGCCACGTCTGTGTCCCACCTGGCTCCCTTCATTTGTCTTCTCAGCATTCACACTCATGTCTGTTCTGGAAGACGTGTGGCCTCGCGCTCCCTTTCCATTCATTATTCAGGAGACGGTGGCTCGGAGAGGTCCACAGATCCTGACCCAATCTCAGCCCTGAAATACCACAGGCGGCACTGTAGAGCAACTAGTAATGTCTGCAGCGCTCACCAGCAGCAATGACACCCGCATGTCATCAAGTCGAGTCAAGTCAAGTGTTCCTGTATCGATCCCTTTGGGGGAAGTGCAGGTGTCATGGCAGCATGGGGGAGGAGAGGTACACAGCATCTCCAGTTTCAAACACATCTTTTAGTGTAGAAACATGAATGGTGCCACTGGGTCATTCTACACACTGGGTGTCGTTTGTACCAACGACCGCCAGCGATTTGCATTTTAAACACCTGTCCTGTCGTAATTAGCATAATGTATAGCTGGTTAAGGACTGGGGTGAGTTCTGTCCTTGAAGCGTTTGCAATTGAAAAGTCACTATTTGAGGCAGAGGCATCAAGGTGTGCGTTTCAATCTGGTGCCTAGTACTGTACAGGTAGGAAAAAGATAATAATGATAATGGAGTGGCGGCTGGGTGGCGCAGCAGACAAGGCGCGCTCGTCACCAACGCAAGAGACACTGGTATCGAATCCAGCTGTCAGCGTTGCTTCCGGCTTGGCCGGCCGTCATATTGGCTCGATTGGCAGAGTCAGCGGGAGGGAAGCCGGTGGGTGGGTCTGGGTCGTTGTGGACAGCGACTCCTACAGTTCGGTCGGGGCGCCTGCACAACGAGGGAAGGATCTAAGAGAGGTAGTGTGACCTTCCACACGTTATACTCTCTCAGTGAGAGTCCATGCTGCCAGGTGAAAAGAAGCAGTGGGCTGGGTACACATGTGTCGGAGGAAGCATGTGATAGTCTCCGCCCTCCCAGACCGACGGTATAGGGGGTAGAGTGCGCAACGACAAGGAAGGGGATTGGGAATTGGCATAACGACTAACATTGGGAGGGGAGAAAAATGAAAAAAGAAGGAGGAAAAAGATAACAATAAAAAAAAAAAAATATGATAATGGAATAGAACATAATAATAATAATAATAATAATAATAATAATAATAATAATAATAATAATAATAATAATAATAATAATAATAATAATAATAATAATAATAATAATAATAATAATAATAATAAAATGACAATATTGACAACGAATACTCTATCAATATTAGTATACATGGTAGGGATGGGCATCGTTTTTAGAATATTCAAATAGTTGTTAAATTATAGAAAATCGAATCGTTTATGCGAATATCGTTTTGTAAATATAAAATATATTTCCCCTTGTTTTTACCGGCACCTACACTGTGTGTTGAGAGGGCATGCTGGGTACAGCTCGCTAGCCAGGTAGCATAACAGTATGTTTACAGCTGGTAGAACAGAAAAGAAAGATAAGAAAGAGAGACTGGATATGTTACACGGTAGCAACATTTTGTAATAATAATAATAATATATATATATATATATATATATATATATATATATATATATATATATATATATATATATATATATATATATACTGTATATAGTAACAACAGGAAAAATAAAACAAATAAAAAATTTACAAAAAAAAGGAAGCAAGGTGTTGTCCAATTGGACGAACAGTAACAGAAAAATAAACAAACAAAAACAACGGGATCGGTGGTTTAAAAGAAAATGTCAGGGGGCATCACTTGGGAGCAGCGCCATGTTGTGCGAAGGCAAGTGTGAACAGGTGTGTTTTTAGGTGTGTTTTGAAGAGGTTGATGGTGTCAAAGCCTCGGATGAAGGGGGTACGTTTGCCATGGGGTTTCACTAAGTTCACACATTTCAAGCATCAGTGATCAAACTTTCGGAATGAATGCTTTCCTGTATCCGCTAACGTTAGCAATGACAGCACCCAGCTAGTTTGCTTGTTGGATTATCTCACGTTCGCTATGTAAAACAAAAACAAAGCCACACATTAACACATTGAGTGCCAGCAGGGGGCGTACTATTTATCGCTTGAATGCCAGCCTTTTTGGACTGATTTTCCGAAATGTCATGATTTTCGCGGAGCTATTTCTATATTCTATATTATGGCTATGTGTCGAATACGCCGTCGCTTATCAATGACTTGCTTGCTTGTCAACATGTACTAAACGGATTGTTTTTTCATCTGTACATTTTTTGGAAATTACTAGAAAAAAAAAAGATTCTGTGATAATAGCTCTTTACTGGAATACACACAACACGTTGTCATTTTCCGGCTGATTTATGAATAGTTTTCAAATAAACGCTAGATTATCAATAGTATGTGTATTTATCCACGCTAGAGAAGCGGGCTGAAAAATCGATTATCACCTAACGCAGGGGTCAGCAACCTTTACTATCAAAAGAGCCACTTTTCCCCCCTCCCACAAAATAAAATGCTCAGGGAGCCGCACAACCTATTTACCCTTAAAATGAAGATAACACAGTGTATAACCTTTTATATATCCCCAAGCATACCCCACATTTAGCATAAAACGCCTGACAATTGCATACCCAAAGTAATTTGCGATTTATTATACTTTATACTTATAAAGTACAAAAATACAGTTTGTTGCATTAATGGAATTATAAAGCAACAAAAAGAAAGATTTTGACTTTTTATTGCTGTTTTTACCTGTTATAACAAAGGAAAACCTCAAACTCTTATGAAGAGGAGAAAAAAAGACTGGCTGTGTAGACCTATTTTTAAATAAAACACAGAAGAGGAGACAAAACACTGGTGTCTGTAGACCGACTTTGAAATAAAACCCTGAACTATTCAGGTATATTTGAGTCCTTCCCTTATTTGTGGAACATTTATAAAATAAAAAGTAGTCCACTTTGAAAAAAGACTACCATGTGTAGACCTACTTTGAAATAAAACACAGAAAAGGAGAAAAAACACTGGCATCTGTAGACCTACTTTGAAATAAAACCCTAAACGATGCAGCTCTATTTGAGTCCTTCCCTTATTTGTGGAAAATCTATAAAATAAAAAGTACATTTTTCATTGTTCGCAAATTTCGCACCACATATCAGGCATACAGGTAAGCATCGTTAGTCGTGAAAGCAAATTAATCTGTCCACGCTGAATTAAACCCTCTATTTTCCTCAGACTTTCCTTTTTTTGGATTTATCCATGGTTAGCTTATTGGGGGGTCGGAAACTCAAGATTAGCCACTTGCAGACGGCAGGGAGAGGCGCGGGGTGTGACGTACTGTATATTTTAGTTGATGAAATATTTTTGTTGACTAAATATTTTTGTTGATGAAATATTTTTTCATTTCAGTGTCACAGTATGACACCGACAGTAAACGTTTCTCCCGGTACATTCTGAAGAGCACACCGCTGTATGTTGGAGAACCAGCGGTCTTCCGCTCCTCCTCCCCGCTGGTGATCGCAGCACGGAGGGTCGCGGACCAGCCTGGCAGCATAGCTATAAAGACATACACAGGGACAGGGCTGAGCTGTGCACGGCTTTGCTCTCACTCGAGTGAGGAGGAGCGGAAGACCGCTGGTTCTCCAACATACAGCGGTGTGCTCTTCAGAATGTACCGGGAGAAACGTTTACTGTACCCCGCAGACATAATAAGCATATAAGCAGTGCTTACTAACGTTATTTCTGACCGAATTAGTCATTCATTTGTCTAGCACAGTCTCTAACAGTGTAACAGTAAGAAGCATTTTGGATAAAAGTATTCTGTACTTCTGTATGACAACAATGTATGCCTTTCAAATGTTAAATGATAAATGATTAAATGATACACAGCGAAATCTACGCTCTCGCCTCATCCTGCTTTCGCCAACGGCAGCGATGTGAAAGGCGAGGCGAACTCCAGCAGTAGCGCGCTTGCTGCAGCGGGGGCGTGCCACGCGCGTCACGTGGCCGTCTCGGCCAATCAGGCCTACCCCGGAAATGGAAACGGTTGCGGAACTGATACAGGCCACCAGACCCGAGATAAGTCAGGTTAACTCGCCATCACTTGAGCGCCAAACCCGAGAAAAGTCAGGTTTTGGTCGTTCTTTCTTTTATTCGCTATATCCATTCATAATTCATCCATCCAGCCTGATGTTATCATTGGGAATGGGTCTGAGATCGCAAACGGCCAATACCGCCGCCTAACGCCTTGCAGCCGCTATTGCACTCCATTTGAAACAAGCGGGCGGGCGGGGGTCTAAATACTTCGGCAAGACAAGCGCTTATAACGATGCATCGACAAGGGTCACCCCCCCCCCGTTCATGTGCAATACTGGATAACATTGGAAACACGATCACGATCAGTATTTGGAATGGCGATCAGATAATTAGATTATTCTTTTTGCAGTACATCATAGACAAGGTAAGGACTATATGTTATCAATCTTGCATTGATCCGATAATTCTTCCCCTGCGATCGGAGCATGTGTCTGTAATGTACTGTGTAGCATATTCCATTGGTGGCAATCGAAGCATAGAAAAACGACCCCCCCCCACCCTTTCTTGCATGCATGATGAAACATAATACCGATAATCTAGCGTTGATTTCAGATTGATTATTGATCCAGGCGAGAAATGGCACGATTTATAATGAAATGCAGTAAAACGCTGTTTGGCGTCGTTTCCCGGGATTACACAGAATCACTCTAAAACTATACTCATATTCACCACGGTATAAAATGGAAATGTATGGATGAAATCTTTTTCAGTTTTTTGCATGTTGACCCGAAGAAACTCAATGACAATCGACTATGTTATTAGATCCATAGCTATAATATTTAATATAGTTTTAGCACTGCAAACCAGGGTTAGAAATAAAAAAAAATTTCAAGGGCTTTTTTTGCCCCGCTTAATTGATTTTCGGGGCTTTTTTTTTAATTTCGGGGGCACTGAATTTTTATGATAAACGGTTATTAAACATCCTTATCATTTAAAAAATACAACTCAATTAATCTAATCCCCACGACTCCATCATACTCCGCTTTACATTTTTTTATTTGAGGACCTGGGGAATCTGCTTCAGACTCTTTTTCCTTCGTGTTTTTATAGTTTGATAAAAAACGCTCCATCTTGTCTATCTTCAAAATGCCATCAAATGCTGGTGAGCTGCTCACCTGCTAATGTGAGAGGGTGGGGAGAGTGACGTCGATATCGGCGTCTGATCAAAACAGATTTAATAAATCACGTCTTTCACTCGTCAGTTAAATAAATAGTAATATACATTTTTATACTATGTTTGATAACGTAATGTTAATGACATTAATAATGTCTCCATATATATATATATCATTAGTAAACTGTCTGGGGCTTTTTGTCCCCCCGGCCCCCCTTAACATGAGGGAAGCCGAGAACGCATACCTGTCAGTGCGCACAGGGGTGAAATTGTGTGTCACAGCTGGGAGTGTTGCAGTGTTTGCAATGGAGGAGAAGTTTGGTTCACTTGTAAATAAACTATTCACATAAATGAAACAAAATGTAATGTTAATGTCTCCATCAGGGTTTCCGTTAGAAAATACTGGGGCCGGTCTCCGTGTCCTGGAAGATTTCAATCTCCCGGACAAATGTGAGAAATTCCGGTCAGTTTATTGAGCTTAAAAACAATTGATAGGCAGGCTATATAAAGAATGACATCCTCAAGGCATGTAGATTTATAATATTTTAACTTAAAACTAGGCTACTTTTGCGTATATACAGTCATTAATATATTCCAAATAAAATAAGTCCCCCGAGACTCCGTGATGCTGCTGACTTGAAATCAAATAGGTGTCTGTGGGCAGTCGGCCCGACATTAAACAGCAGTCTGTTATAATCAAATTTTGATGAGCTAACGAATTCCGTTATATTGGACATTTGTATTAATTATATCAAGCGAAGAACTGAGACATTTGGCAGAGAGAGACGGCAACATTATCGTGGGGTCCGGTTCACTGAAACGTTCAACGAAGTGATAAACTAATCCCAATAGTATGCAACTGCAGAGCCGCAGAGCCAGCGGCGCTCTCAGGTCCGCTCTGAGGACCGCTCAGCAGCGCCACCCACCCAGTGGCTGAATTGCCAATGGCTGAATTGGAGTATTGCACTGTGCGGGCACAACTGTGAGCTCTGCGGCTCTGCAGTTGCATGCTTCTCGCTAATCCAGCACCAAGCTCCGCCATTCTCATCAGCAAACCACAGGTTGCGAGGGAATTATTTTCACAGGACATTATGACCGGAGATATTTAAATATGTCGGACTTCAACAGAATATATATATATAATTAGTAAACTGTCGGGGGCATTTTGTGCCCCCCTTAACTGATTTTCAAGGGCATTTTGTCTATTTTCATGGGCATTTTGCCCCAAGCCCGCGTTAATTTCAAACCCTGCTGCAAACACCAGCATTTATCCCCATTGAACAAAGCGCTGGCACACAACGGCCATATGCCCATAGTGACCCATAGTGTTAACATGGATGCTCAGACATTTCAAGCATCAACAATGTAACTTTCGTAAAACTTTTGTTCCTGGAAATAATGTTAGCCTGCTGTGACTCATAAATATCTAGCTGTTGGCAATAACAGCAGCCAGCTAGCTCGCTCGTTGGATTATCTCATATTCTCTCACATAATCAAGGGCTGCTTGATTATGGCAAAAATCATAATCACAATTATTTGTATTGATATGGAAATCACAATGATTAAACACGATTACTCATTGATTTGAGAACATCATAGGGCCACGATTGAATTCGTTTGACCTTTCTTCTCGGCCAAAGGCTGCCTTTCTGTCATCCTCTACAAGTTACCAAAAATAATCAAAATAACTGGAGAAACACGCCGTGGATCCCTCCTCCCTCTGAACACGAGCTGAAGCTGCTGTTTGGGCTTGAGGGGGGCGGGGTGAAGCGCACAGCTGTGAAGGAAGGGTGCACTGCATTTACAACACAAGACAAAATGAGAGCAACACGGCATGCAGCACAATAATAGTTTTATCTTGATTATTTAGTTTTCATGATCATGGGAAGCCAAAATCGTAATTTCAATTGAAACTCGATTAATCGTCCAACCCTGAGCCGACGCTAACATTTCTCTGGTCTCATCATGTCTCCTATCATGTTGTTTGTTTTTACTTCTCAGTTGTTTTAATTGTTAATTGTTTTATCTGGTATTTAATTCACTGTCTCTTCTTTTTTTCTCTAAATTTTTTTTATTTAAAGATGCTGTAAGTGGTATTTCTTTGTTAAAACAAGTGTTAAATAGCTCCAGATTCTGACAGCCATCACTGATATAGAGTGTTTGGTCAGTAACATGGGTCTCCCAGTCCCTCCACCCTGCAGTATCCCTTCCCTCTTTATCCAATCAGGAGAGAGAACCTTAGATATTTTTACTAATTTCAGGAAATCTTGCTAAGACAAATTTTCTTACTGCACTGGCAGATTATCTTTACGTGTTTCAAGCACACATTTACTTAAAACTAGTTTTTATTTCTTATTTTTTATATTAACACTTTAATCGCCATGGGTTAAATTCTTAATATACCATCCTCCGCCAGCTCTATTTGTCTATGGAGAAGTTCCCCTTCTTTGCAGGGCTATAACTTTTTAAATTCTATTGCTACATTGCCATTATTATGGCCCATTCAATGTCCTATATGTATTGTTCAGGGTGTAGCAACGTTAAACTTTTTCATTCACATATTCATACTAAAATATGGTCTAAAGTATAAGTATGTTTTTATCGTTTTCTGCAGCTTTCTTCAGAACGTGATTTATAGCCCTAAATGCATTATATTGATGATCAAATACAGTTTGGTAGGAATCTGTGCGAGATAAAAAGTTTCAACTGGACGTACTTCTAGAAGTTTCTACGCATCATCTGATGTTGACCGGATGGGCGGGGGATCGTTTATAATTCCGTGGGCAGCGTTAGATGATTCATCCAGAGTGGGTCATATGTTCATCAGATCAGTTAGTATAGAATACGTTAGAAAATAACGCTGAATCTTACCGTGGCTTCCTCGCGCCGCTGGCAGATGAGCGTGGAACAGATTTTTTTCTATTATGGGATGTAGAAATGCCCGATCCATTTCCAGGTTGTATAATAGTATATACGTCCAAATAACGTTGTTTATTGAGTTAGGGCGAGCGATCTATTATCCAGTGTTTCAAGATGGAGTCGCGGGAGCTATAGCGAGTGGCCAGACCACATTTGGATGAGTACTACCGGTTCAAAGGTTAATATCCGGTTGGCGATCTGCCGATCAGCCACCAGATGGCGCTCTTGAACCGCTAGAGAGTTGAGAGGAGATCAGCACTGTGTCTCAGGGCTCCGGAAAGGAAATATGATTTCGATGACAGATTTTTGAAATATTGACATCAAAGACGAGTTACGGCGTCTTCGGCAGAATGAGCATGGCTCGGAATGACGTGAAAACTCGTTCCCGGCGATCATAGTGTTAATGTTTTTTATATGTTCATCTGTGTAAATTATTTTTTAAATAATGAATAAGAACATGTTTAAAATATAAATCACAGGGGCGCCCCAGTGGCAAACCACATAACGCGCTGAGTCGCGGCACGGCCGACCCGGGTTCGATTCCCGAACCCGTCGTTATTTGCCGAATGTCTTCCCCCCACTCTGTCTCCCGTTCACTCTCTCTCTCTCTCTCTACTGGACTGCCCAGTAGAAAAAAGCGATAAACGATAAAAAAAAAAACTTAAAAAAATATATATAAATCACGTCATGCAGGTAGGTACCACATGCAACATGCTGAGTGTGAAGCATCACGTGTAGTGAATGTGTTATTATATTATGCTAATAACTCATTGTTATTATCAGCAACCGTGATAATGTTAGCCTGCGGGACATCGCTGGTATGTATTGGAGCTGGCAGCAGTATACAGACACTAAAGCAAAGGTCTGATCCGGGGTCTGTGTGGATATTAACTCATTGGGCGCCAAGCCCTTTCCCCATCTGTACTCAATGGCGCCAGCGTTATTGACCATTTTAGCGACAGACATTGTTCATAGTCTATCACTGAATAATCAGTTCATTTCTACATACTGTAGTTTGTGTGCTATTACACGCTAAACATCGCCCCTTTCCAAAATAATCCAGTCTTTTTTCATAGATTGCGAGATATGACACGTTATATGCAATATGCCCAAATCGTTCTGGTTGATCGCCTGAAACCCCAAATACTTCGTTTATAACTAGAAACTGCGATCGTGTTTGTCAAGCATGTTTTACGTCCGGTAAAACACGACACTGTGATCGGTACAGAAGCATGTTTTACATAAAAAAAATACCAGCAGGTTATCTAAGATAGACCTTACCTCAGTCAGAAAGTACTCCAAAATTAAATAGCCGGAAAATGGATCACAAGACAAGTGACATCTCCAGTTTCCAGTTCAAAAGGTAGGCGATACTGCCACCTGGTGAGATTCGATCGTCATTGCAATTCCAACGTAGGCAGATGAGCCAGGGAGACCTAGGGAGCTCCGGCTGAGTGTATAGAACGGGGATCAAAGGAAAAAGATCAAAGGATCAAAACCCGATAATCCTCGGGTATGGCGCTCAACGCATGGCGGCGAAACCTGACTTTTCTCGGGTATGGCGCAGAAAGAGTTAACCGTGTGAGAGGAAGACCTGACAGGCAGCCAGTAAAAGGAAACGCCTGATCTGTGTGGATATTAACTGCACCAGAGAGAAGACAGGCAGGCAGTAAAGGACCTGATCCACGTCTGTGTGAGATGGCCATTGGCAGACAGTAAAGAATCTGATCTACTGTAGGGTCTGTGAGTTGTACCCTTCCTGCAACTTGTAAGTCGCTTTGGATAAAAGCATCAGCCAAATGACAAAATGTAAATGTAATGTAAATGTGAGAGAGGGAACAGGCAGGCAGTAAAGCATCTGATCTCGGGTCTGTGTGGACATTCTTACACAGTGTGAACGGGGGACTGGCTGTTAGAAAAGGACCTGATCCAGGGTCTGTGTGGATGTTTACAGTGTGAGGTGGGGGCAGGCTGGTAGGAAGCCCATGACACCCAAAGCACTGTCGGCTCACGCTTGGCTGACTGCATGGTAACAGGGGGCAGGAGTGGAGGAGGTGGGGAGGGAGAGAGAGAGAGAGAGAGAGAGAGAGAGAGAGAGAGAGAGAGAGAGAGAGAGAGAGAGAGAGAGAGAGATATAAAGATAGAAAGTGTGAGTGTCTGTGCTTCTCAGCTGGAGCTGTTAAAATATTCACGTTTACATCTCGTCAGACTGAGCCACTCCGAGAGGGACAGTGTGTGGTCAAACCACACAGGCAGACAGAACGCCTGTGGGCATGTGTTCATACAGGCGTGTGCACAGATACATACACGCCCGCTCGCTCGCTTGCTCACACACACACACACACACACACACACACACACACACACACACACACACACACACACACACACACACACACACACACACACACACACACACACACACACACACACACACACACACACACACACACACACTCATTCACATGAATATTCAATGTTTGTGTTTTTTTTGCACAGACTTCCTACCAGCCTGCCCCCACCTCACACTGTAAATATCCACACAGACCCTGGATCAGGTCCTTTTCTAACAACCAGTCCCCCTTTCACACTGTGTAAGAATGTCCACACAGACCCGAGATCAGATGCTTTACTGCCTGCCTGTTCCCTCTCTCACATTTACATCACATTTACATTTTGTCATTTGGCTGATGCTTTTATCCAAAGCGACTTACAAGTGTGTGTGTGTGTGTGTGTGTGTGTGTGTGTGTGTGTGTGTGTGTGTGTGTGTGTGTGTGTGTGTGGCCTAGGCTGCTACAGGGACACTTTCAAAACCATTAATGACAATAATTATACACTGCTTGTGATTTTTGCCATATGTATCACTAGTTAATGCCATGGTAACAGTAATACATTTCAGTAGCCTACTGGTACAGCATGCAGTACGTGATTATGTTTTTTCATAGCATGTGGCTCCTGAGTCTGAGTACCACTGGTCTATAGGGTTGGGCATCGTTTGGATTTGAACAATTCCGGTTCCGATTCCGATTCTCCATATCGATTCCTGTTCTAAACGATTCTCGATTCCGATTCTTTGAGGTGCAGGTCAAAACAGGTCACAGCTTATTTCGAAGGAGATTTTTTATTTATTTTTTATTTCAAAAAGAAAATCATACTATTCACATTTTCAGTTGACTTGATACAGTTTAATTTGGTTGCTGTACTGTAACTAGGGTATTAAAGTAAAAAAATAAAAAAAAAAAAAGTAAAAAAAAAAAAAGTAAAAAAAAAAAAAAAAAAAAATCGAAATTTAGAATCGAAATTCAAATATTTTACTTCCGGTTCCAGAACCGGAAGTTAGGAACCGGTTCCTATTAGAACCGGTTTTCGGTGCCCAACCCTACTGGTCTAGAGTGTTTAACGTGATGGCTGCATTAGAGAACAGCAGGTTATGTGTGGAGTGGTGCTGCAATCTCATTTAATTTAATTTATTTATTTAGCCTTTATTTAACCAGGTTTATCCTATTGAGATCCATCTATTTTACAATGGGTACCTGGTCAAGAATAGCAACAACACAGAGCTTCAGAATAAACACATATACATTTCTCATCAAAGGAAATGATGAGACCTCATACAGGAGGGAGGTTGAGCGACTAGTGGAGTGGTGCGATGGTCATAACCTTGCTCTCAACCCCACGAAGACCAAGGAAATGATCATTGATTTCCGCAGGACTGGTGACCTCAGCCACTCTCCACTCCTCATTGGAAATGAGGAGGTGGAGAGGGTTTTAAAATTTAATTTTCTGGGCGTGACGATGTCTGATGACCTGTCCTGGGGGATCAACATTACCTCTGCTGTGGGGAAAGCACAGCAGCGCCTCTTCTATCTGCGGAAACTTAAATGGGCTAAACTCCCACAGGGACTGATGGCCAACTTCTACCACTGCGCAGTAGAGAGTGTGCTCACGTATACGGACTACTGGTGTGGTTTTCCAGCTGCACCAGGGCAGAGAAGGAGGCCCTCCTCCGAGTGGTCAAGGCTGCAAGGAGGATCACTGGAGCTAGCCTCCCAGATATCTCCAGTCTTCACCTCCCGCTGCCTACGTCATGCGAATAACATCTTACAGGACCAGTACCACCCAGCACACCATCTTTTTCAACTGCTGCCCTCTGGTCGAAGGTATAGAGGGGTCAGCAACCTTTTTGACATGGAGTGCCTGTTTGAAATATAGTTGTAACTAGTGTGCCTCAACAATATTCCATGCATCATAATTATCTTTTTCTCATAATCAGGTCTTTTTAATGATAATTTTTACATTATTACATCATTATTGTTATTGTTATTATTAACAATATTATTATGATGGTTGTATCAACCCTAAATCTGAGTTGGGGGGGGGGGGGGTGCAATGCAGACAAACAGCTGCATACAGTGCGACCATTTCACTCACATTTGCCCATTCATTTTTGGACACATCACACACCATTGGTGTGTGTACTGTACGTGTGCTGTCATAGCTCCACCTACAGGCCTAATGGAGAACACCAGGATGTGAATGGAGGGTGAATGTGAGGTATATCGTGTAAATAAGTTTTGATTGATCACAAGACTACACTGTAAAAAAAATAAAAATAATAAGTTACCAGAACTTAAAAATATTGAGTTCAGTTACTATGCATTAAGGTTTTCAGTTTTCAATCCATAATAAGTTAACAGAAAAATAAGTACACAACCACATTATTTCAACCTAATAAAACTATGTTTATTGTCATTGTTTTAAGAACACAAGTTGACTTGGTAATACTCACATTTTGAGTAAAAAAAATGGCTTTTAACATGTGCAATGTTCAATGAAATAGAAAAATAAATAATACAATTTGTTGATTAATCCCACTGGTCACAATGGTGACCGTAATAATGTTTTTGTTATAAGGCTCTGCAAATGTTACTGAATGATGTAGCAATGTATTTCCAGCTAAATTGAAATAATAAACAAATAAAGGGTCTCAATTAAATATGTGGTAGTAAAAAGAACCTGTGGGAGGATTTCAACAAGATAAATGCGACAACAGTGGAAAATATTTCACTATAATATTTCAAAGCAAAAAAAAAAAACCACGCGTGCCTAGGGTTGCCTACCCCTGGTATAGATCCATCCAGTCCAGAACTAGCAGACTGACCAACAGCCTTTATCCACGGGCTGTCAGGCTGCTCAATGATCAACATCAACTTGCCTTCTATTTCAGATCAAAGTAACATTACAAAATGATCAGATAAAATATTTGCACACAGTGCAAACAATGCTTCACCATAGCCTTAAACATATTCAGGGTTACCAAGCTTTGAATTTTAAGATCAGACTGAAGATTGTTCCCAGCAGTAGGTGCAGGAAAACCTAAAAGCTTTCTTTCCCATTTCTAACAGAGATTGCAATTTAATTTAAAAGAGACGATAACTAAATCAGAACCATAGAATGGCCCTGTAGATCAGAACATACTAATGACACATGCATATAAGGACGTGCTCATCATTTTACATATCGATGGCCGCGGAACAAAACCTTCTATCTGCATAAAGAAAGTGGGGAAAAACCTCATATCTTTGGAGGCACTAATATACCTGGTCAGTATTGTTAACACATACTATAGTAATATAGTCCAAAAACAGTGTATTGTATTAGGTATCCTTAAAAAATTGAATTCTGCAAGAAAACAACACAAAAACAACACTTTCTAAAAGATTAGAATTGTTCAGACACTGTAAAAAGAAATCACTGGAAATTCACTGTATTATTTTACAGATTACCTTTGTTTTTCTACTTTATGTGTAAATACCATAAAAATACAGTAAATTACATTTTATCAAAATATTAACCATTACATAAAGGTTGTAATCTGTTTATGTATTTGATTTGACTGTAACTTGACAGTAAGTATTTGGAAACCGTTGCTGCCAGACATTTACCGTTCTTTTACAGTCTTCTGAGCGCAGCTCTGTTAACAGTGTAGGATATTTTTTTATTCTGCCATCGATATGGTAATTTTCATGAAATTAAGTTTCATGAAATTCAAACGTTTTGCACCTGCCCTAACCATAACCCAAACATTTGTTACCGTTTTCACCCCTGGTTAGTTTGCATCCCTGAACAAGCTGAGAGAGAGAGAGAGAGAGAGAGAGAGAGAGAGAGAGAGAGAGAGAGAGAGAGAGAGAGAGAGAGAGAGAGAGAGAGAGAGAGAGAGAGAGAGAGAGAGAGAGAGAGAGAGAGAGAGAGAGAGAGAGAGAGAGAGAGAAAGAGAGAGCTATAAGATTAAAGCTACTGTGCTGCCTGGAAACTATTTATATCGGCTACATATAATTAAGCAAACATTGGTCCTCATTTTGAAACGTGTTCGTAAGTGCCTTTCTAAATATCTTTATCTACGGAAATCCTCCTCCGGATTCCTGAACGCGTGAAACGGTCTCTGTAACTCGTCAAAATCTTTGCAGCTGGGTTCCTATGAATGAAATACATCACTCATTCTTAAACTGAAATGCGCGTTCTCGTTCATTGAATTTGCATACAGAAACGCCCTGCCAGCTCCTTATAAGGCGAATGAGGCGTGTGCAAAACACACACGTACGTACTGTATACGTGTGAAATTAATCGTTCCAGCAAAGTAGGCTTCTATTATTCTAATGACTTGTTTTAGTAGGTATTATAGTAGTAAGTCCTACTGTAGAACATGACATATTATAAGACATCTCATTTAGTAATGTCAATACTGAACGACTGCGCGATTGGCTCTTGACAAGCGAGAGAGAGGTATAAAGATAGAGAGAAAGTGTGAGTGTCTGTGCTTCTCAGCTGGAGCTGTTAAAATATTCACGTTTACATCTCGTCAGACTGAGCCACATGTATTAGGAGGATTTGGAGAAGTCTGTGTGAGCACTTTTGATTTGGCTTGATTTTACTTTCTGATAAACAGTGCTGTTGCCTTACATACTGGCGAGCACACGCCTCGTGGTTCAAAACTGGGTAGAGGTTTCTAACCCGTGACATGAAACCATCTCGGAAGGAGTATTTTTGTCCGTCGTCGCCACAAGTTTCTCAAAGGACGTTGATTGGTCCGAACCACTCTGCTGTGCTCTGTGCTCTGAACCACCATCAGAGCACAAGCGCATAACTTGAAGCCTGACGAGATGGATTCTCGCGTGATCTCGCGAAGCCTGCTGCTGTGCAAGGCTAAGAGGTTTCATCCACTAGTAGAGCATGAATGACATCTGCTTTTATCATTTGCATGCCTTTTGTGTACGTGTAGTACCAGTAGAAAAAAATTGCATCCTACAGTATCTTCCATCTTTACCTTACATACAAATGTAAAGGATTGTTAAAACATCTTTATTTGTACAGATCCATTTGACCAAACACAGTATCAGAAAATTATCCAGATGACTTCAAATAATCCACGCTGACATTCTGCATTCCCGCTATGCTAAAATGCATGTTGTTTTGCCAAGAGAGAAACGAATAGATACAATGCTGTCACAGCTAGATGTGCACTGAGATGTATGATCGACTTAAATGGATAATCTCAGCTGCAATGCAGGCATTATTTTCATGTGATTTTGCCCCGGGGGCAGTGGTGTTACAGGACGTAATAGTGTACGATTATCACCAAAATAAATTAATATCTACCTCTCCAGCAAGGTTACGGTTAGGATTAGGTTTATAAACAGTATGGACCACAGGATGTATTTGTTATCTCATGTCTGTCCTTCATGGTGAAGGATAAAGATGAAATGGCCCTATAGGTAATAGGTGCTAGTTGGATCCTGGCCTCTCTCCAAACTTTGGTGTATATAATGTCCATTTGGAAACTTTCAAAAAGTTGAATACATTAAAAGGGAGCTGCGCCCATTTAAAAAAATTCATACATTTTATTCCTCTAGTCTAAGACAGCACAAAAATATTAGTGACAATTTGCAATTCTCTCCCAAATCCAAAAACTAGAGTGCTAAAACTCAAACTTGTGATGTCATCAAGTATAATGTCTGAAGCTCCTCCATAGACTTCATGGTACATAGGTACATCTTCTGTTTCAGAACTGAGACACTACTATAGAAAGCTCATTTGGATAAAAATAAAATAAAACAAACATGCTGTGGGTCCACAGAACCAGTCTCTCATTCATTGTCAATGGAGCAGCTGCAGACTTTATACTTGATGACATCACAGGTTTGATTCTTACTTCTCTGGTTTCTGGCTTTGGGAGAGAGTAGCCCATGTTCATACATATTGTTTGAACTGCCTATGTCTTAGGCCATGGAAATAACATAATTCCCATTTAAGATTTTCAAATGACAGTAATTGCCTAAATTAACATGATGATATTGACAGCCCTATTTCATAGCCTATTTCTATGTGCATTGATTAGCTCAAATCAGCTCTATTGATTTGAAAATTTAAAGCAGATCCAACTTGCAAGCTCTCGCAAATATTGTGGGGTTTGGTTGATATACATTTCTGGCTGCCCTGGAATGGAACTGGTAGGGAAAACCCTGGACAATCAATGAAAACTATAAGGAATCTTCTGTTTGCAATGGCTTTGACTGTAAAAACGCTTATAGTTTGAATTGCTTCCATGTCTCTACTGTGTGTCCATGCTTAGATTTTGAGCAGGTCCTTGGCTGAGTGATGGATGTTTGAGATGTTAGCTCAGCTGGTCCAAGGTCATCAGAGAAGACACCATCTCAGCTGCTTCCCTCCCAACCACCGGCACACCTACCGTTTTATTCTTCTGTGTGCTCTTTTTGCTTTCTTTAAAAAGTGTCTTTCTTTAGGAAGCCAATTTTAAAAGAAACAAACAAACCAAACAAACAATGATCTATATGCTCACTAATCCCCAATAATAATTACGTCTCTGTTGTAAACTTGGAGACCAGACGTTTTCAGAAGACGGCAAGCAAGTACCCAGTATGACCATAAATTCATACGGCAGCCCTGAGAACAGGGTGGAAAGGAACCCAACCTGAGCATGGGGGTGACGGGTAGAGCAGTTGTCTGTTAATCATCCTCAAGAGGGCCCGGGGCCAGGCCGTTGCACATTAAGAGGTTAATGCCATTTCACTGACCATATTGACACGGCAACCTGCACATTGGGAGCAATTAGGTGTCCTGCTCAAGGAATCGAACCGAAACTTCCGACTACCAGACGTCTGCCTTACCTCCCGAGCCACTGTCGCCCCGTTGTTAATTATAGGTGGCTCTCATAATTTTTCTCATCTGGTGTGGGCAGTCTGGTGACTTTGCTCTGGAGGTCCATCCCTCTGTGTAGGACTATAGTGGACGTTTTGGATACTTATTTGACAATTGTGTATCGTGTCTGTTCCAAGTTTGGAAATTACCAAGTGACTATGAGAGGAAGTATTAATGTTGTCTCTCGATGTTATGCACTGAAATATCACGACTGCGTTGGGTTGCATATAGTTTGCTATAAATAAAAACATTAAGGATTTCATTATGGATTTTGCCCTATCAGAATCTAAATGCAGATGTTGTTAACTCATTCTGCGCCAATGACGAAAAAAGTCGGGTTAACTCGCCATCGCATGAGCGCCTATCACGAGAAAAGTCGGGTTTTAATCGTTATTTCTTTTATTAGCTATATCCATACATTTTTCATCCATCCAGCCTGATGTTATCATTGGGAATGGGTCTGAGCTTGCAAAAGGGCAAATACCGCGCGTACGCCTTCCAGCCGGTATTGCACTCCATTCGAAATGGTGTAGTTTCTTTTCTGGGCCGATCTGAGCCGTGCGGGCGGGGTTTAAATACTCCGGCAGGACTAGCGTTTACAACTATACATCTGCCCCCCCCCCCTTCATATGCAATGCTGGACAATGTGGGATGGACCTCCACGAGCAGTATTTGGAATGGCGATCAGATAATTTGATTCTTTTTTTTGCATTACATCAGAGACCAGGTAAGGACTCTATATATCCAATCTGGTGTTGATCTGATATTTCTTTCTACCGCGATCGAAGCTGTCTGTGTGGACTGTGTGTGTGCTGTTTACCGTTGGCTGTGGTGGGGGCGGGGGGCGAGCGCCCCGCTACGAGGGTCATTTCATGTATGCACAAGGAGACATAATAATGATAATCTAGCGTTGATTTCAGGAAGATTCGATAATCAGGCGAAAAATTACAACGTGATAAGTGTATTCCACTAAAACGCTATTATCGCGTCTTTTCCTGGGATTACTAAGAATCACCAAAACTATACTCATTCAAAACGGTATCAAACGGAAATGTACGGATGAAAAAACAATCTGTTTTGTGCATGTTGACTGGAAGCAACTCACTGACAATCGACGTGTGTATTAGACCCATAGCTATAATATAAGATCTATTTTAAGCACTCGCAAATTACACAGTCTCCCCATTGATTAAAGCGATGGCGTTCTAGCGCCCCCTGGCGCCCCGACCCCTGGCGCTGATTGAATTAATGACCCATAACGTTAAATATATTGATGCTCACACACACCTCGCATCGTGCAATTTTCACACTCAGTCGCTGTTTAATCCATCTCTATTGTAGACAAAACGAAATCTGTAATGCGCCCCAAACAGCAGACTTAAATTATGCTGGAGAATATGTCATATAGCTCATCTTGTCCACTTAACGTTACCAGTAGCCTAATAGCCATTTTCCAAGACAAACAGACTAACACAGCTGCACTCACCACCTCGCCTGGACAAACTAAAAGGTCTCGCTCAGTTTTGGATTTAATGCAGCGGGCATGAATTAGTAATGTTAACTGAACTTAGTATTGTATGATTCTGATTTCTTACACAACCTGTTCCATCCCAAATAAATATACTACCGATATATTGTATACTGACATCCCAACAACAGGTTCCGCTTAACCATTAACCCTTTCACTACCACTATGGCTGCCCAAGACTTTGAAAACCCGCCACAGGCTCAGCTTCTTCCCCTCAGCAGCTTGCCTAGTAAACGAGTCAGGTGTCCCCCTGCTCCACCCCCCCCCCCCCCCCCTATGGCGAGCTGCTAGGGCTGGAATTTTAAACTTTATGTTGCACCGATAACATGTCCTCAACCACTGAACTTTATTGTCTTATTGTTGTCTCACTGTTCTGTCCTGTTTTTCACTTTCTTATTTATTATTCTTATTTGTGAAAAAAGTGTATGCACTATACTGTCGTATCACGTTCCATTGTGTTTTCAACATAATGGCGAATAAAGTCATCTGAATCTGAACCACACTACCAAAGGGTTAACCCTTTCACTGCGACAATACAGACGGTTAACCCTTTCACTTTACTTTGACTTACTTACGCCTGCTACCCCTTCTGGGGCATAGGCCGTCAACAAGTGATCTCCAAGCATCTCTGTCTTGAGCTGTTCTCTCCAGTTGGTTCCAGGTCATCTTCATGGTCTTGGTGTCTGCCTCCAGGTCTCTGCGCCAGGTGTTTCTCGGGCGGCCCCTTTTCCGCTTGCCCTGCGGGTTCCATGTTAGGGCTTGTCTGGTGATGGTACTTGCAGGCTTTCGCAGGGTGTGGCCTATCCAGCGCCATCTGCGTTTCTTAATTTCTTCTTCTGCTGGCAGCTGGTTTGTTCTCTGCCAGAGTTCGCAGTTGCTGATGGTGTCTGGCCATCGGATGTTGATGATCTTCCGCAGGCAGCTGTTAATGAAGACCTGCACTTTCCTGATGGTTGCAGCTGTAGTTCTCCACGTCTCTGCTCCATATAATAGGACTGCCTTGACGTTGGTGTTAAAGAATCTGACTTTGGTGTTGGAAGTCAGTTCTTTTGAGCTCCAGATGTTCCGTAATTGCACAAATGCTGTACGTGCTTTCCTTATTCGTGCTCTAATGTCAGCATCTGTGCCGCCCTGCTTGTCAATAACACTGCCAAGGTAGGTAAAGGCTTCAACTTCTTCCAAAGCCTCGCCATCCAGCATGATTGTGTTGGTGTTGTTTGCTGCATTGGTCTTGAGGATCTTAGTCTTGCCTTTGTGGATGTTGAGTCCCACTTGCGCGGAAGTGGATGCCACGTTGTTGGTCTTCTCCTGCATCTGTTGTTGGGTGTGCGACAGTAGTGCCAAATCGTCAGCATAGTCCAAGTCGTCAAGTTGCGTCCAAGGTGTCCACTGAATCCCGTACCTTCTCTGTGCTGTGGAGGTCTTCATTATCCAGTCAATGGCCAGCAGGAAGAGGAAGGGCGAGAGCAGACAACCTTGTCTGACCCCGGTCTTCATTTGGAATGCCTCTGTGAGCTGCCCTCCGTGGACCACCTTGCATGTCAGTCCCTCATAGGAGTTCCTGATGATGGAAACAATCTTGGTCGGCACCCCGTAATGTCGGAGAAGCTTCCAGAGGGTCTCTCTGTCTAGGCTGTCAAAGGCTTTCTCATAGTCCACAAAATTTATGTACAGGGGCGAGTTCCACTCTATCGACTGCTCCACGATGATGCGCAGCACTGCAATTTGGTCTGTGCAGGATCGGTCCTTGCGGAAACCAGCTTGCTCATCGCGGAGTTGTCCATCGATGAGGTCCTTCATCCTGTTCAAGATTACTCTGTTAAAAACTTTCCCTGGCACTGATAGCAGTGTGATCCCTCTGTAATTTGCGCAATTGCTAAGGTCACCTTTCTTTGGGATCTTGATGAGATAGCCCTCTTTCCAATCTCCTGGCACGTCTTCTTCCTCCCATATCTTCATGAAGAGTGGGTGGAGCATCTTCACCGTGGTTTCTATATCTGACTTCAGTGCCTCCGCAGGGATGTTGTCTGGTCCTGCAGCCTTTCCGTTCCTCAGCTGCTTGATAGCCTTCCTAATTTCTTCCCTGGTTGGTGCGTTGCAGGCTATGGGTAGGTCTGTGTCAGCCTGTGCGATGTCTGGTGGGTTCTGTGGTGCTGGCCGGTTTAGAAGTTCTTCAAAATACTCCATCCATCTGTTCTTTTGTTGCTCCTCTCCCGTTGTTATCGGTCTTCCCTCTTTGTCCTTCACAGGTCGTTCTGGTTTGCTGTACTTTCCTGCCAGCTTCTTGGTGATGTTGTACAGTTCTCTCATATTCCCCTCTCTTGCTGCTTGCTCTGCCTCTGTTGCCAGGTCATCCATATACCTTCGCTTGTCTGCTCTGATGCTCTTCTTTACTAGCTTGTTTCCTTCTGCATACCTTTCTTGTGCCTTGGCCTTCTCTGCTCTTGTCCGGCTGTTGTTCACTGCCGCCTTCTTCTCCCTCCTCTCTTGGATCTTTTGCAGACTGTCCCCTGAGATCCACTCCTTGTGCTGGTGCTTCTTGGGGCCAAGAACTTCCTGGCAGGTAGACGTTACTGCCTCTTTTATCTCCTTCCAACTGTTCTCCAGGGTGCACTCGTCCTCTTCCAACAGCTCCTGTAAAACTTGGAACTTGTTGCTGAGTGTTACTCTGAACTCTTCCAGCTTACTGGCGTCTCTCAAGGAAGCTGTGTTGTACCTGTGTCGTGTTGTATGTGCCGACATCCAGTTCTTTCTCAGCTTCAGCTTCAGGCTGGCTACGACAAGGTGGTGGTCTGAAGCCACATCTGCTCCTCTCTTTACTCTTATATCCTGCATGGACCTCCTGAATTTCTTGCTGATACAGACATGGTCAATCTGGTTCTCGGTTATGTGGTCTGGCGATACCCAAGTGGCCTTGTGGATGTTCTTATGGGGAAAAACACTGCCGCCAATGACCAAGTTGTTCATAGCGCACAGGTCCGCCAGCCTCTCCCCATTTTCATTCATGGCCCCCAATCCGTGTCTTCCCATTATATCTTCGTACCCCCTGTTGTCACTTCCGATCTTGGCATTAAGGTCTCCCATCAGGATTGTGATGTCTCTCTCTGGGTGATTTTCTATAATGGACTGCAGTCTGTTGTAGAACTGGTCTTTGTCTGCTTCCTCGCTGTCATTGGTAGGAGCGTAGCACTGTATGATGTTCATATTGATCCTCTTCTTCTTGGTTCGAAAGGATGCGGTGATGATCCTTGGACCATGGGCTTCCCATCCTATGAGCGCCGTCTGTGCTGTTTTAGATAGCATCAGTGCTACTCCTTGGGTGTGGGAGGCATTGTCCTCTTCGTGTCCGGAGTACAGCAGTAACTCTCCTGAGGCCAGTCGTTTCTGTCCGGACTGTGTCCATCTTGTCTCACTTATTCCGAGCAGCGTGAGATTATAGTTCCTCATCACTGCTGCTACTTGAAATGTCTTACCCATCTCATACATGGTTCTCACGTTCCACGTACCGATATGGGCAGCCCTGGACGAAAGAAGGGTGATCGGCCGTGTGGCTTCCAGAGACTTCTGGCTTTCACCACATGGTGTCATAGACCTTCTTATCGAAGACCCTTCTCTTCCCTGGGCCAAGGTGTTGATGTCTTGTTTTTCTCTTGTTGGCGTTTCTGTAACAATATAGTGTTTTACGGGGTGGGGATGTTAGCCCCTCGCCCAACCCCCTGGAGGGCTTTTGGAGTTGGCTTGTTAGTCCTCTTCCCACGCCTATTGTCTTCCAGGTGATGGATTGCAGCCTCATACCACGTGAGGCCAGACAGGCTGAGGGTTGTGTACAAGCTGTCTCGGCACGTCAAGCCCAACCAACTCCTGCTACTGTGTATTGAAAGCTGCACTAGGCAAGCTAACCCTACCAGCAACGCAAGACAGAACCCTTTCACTGCCACACGACAAAGACCCTTCCACAACCACACTACAGAAGGTTAACCCTTTCACTACCACACTACATAAGGTTAACCCTTTCACTACCACACTACAGATGGTTAACCTGGGTTAATTAGGGATGGGCATGAGTAAAGTTTTCCCAGATTGAGTACTCGCATGAATTACTTGAGTAGTGCTCGAGCAATTATTTAGGGAATTTTTTTTGTAGAATGCATCTTAAAGCACATGCCAGCAGCAATAACGAGATATTGCGTGGAGTCTCACACACACACACACACACACACACACACATGCTCCGCGAATATAACAATGCACAGCAATATACCTGATTCTTAATGCGTATTGTCAGTCAAAACAGTCAAGGCTCATTCCGACCATCTCCAGCCAAGTCCAGCAGCATGACTACATTCAATTAATTTCCAATGTAGAGGAGCGTATGCAGTACTCTGCGTGTACCTTGTGGCTGCATACGCTCCTCTACGTAGGAAATGAATTGAAAGCAGCCGTGTTGCTAGACTTGGCTGGGGATGGTCGGAATAAGCCCTGTTTTGACTGACAATACGCATTAACTCATTGAGCGCCACGCTCTTTTTCCATCTTTACTCAATGGCGCCAGCGTTATTGACCATTTTAGCGATGTTTGCAGACCCATCGTGTGTTCTGTATTATAGCTATGAGACAATAGTATGGCTCATTTGACAGGCATTGTTCATAGTCCATCACTGACTAACAAGTTAATTTCTACATACTGTAGTTTGTGCGCTATTACATGCTAAACATCGCCTCTTTCCAAAATAATCCAGTCTTTTTTCATAGATCGAGATATAACGCGTTATATGCAATATGCCCAAATCGTTTGGGTTGCCCGCCTGAAACTCAAAATACTTCCTAATCAAAGGTATATACCATGTTGTTACGTATTACTTTCACACGGTGGAGGGATACTTACTGTCTGTGGTGCATATTCACATTGTGGTTGTAGTGTGCTGTCACTAATTGGTGGTTTGATTGACACACTGTTTTCTTTCTGTTGTCATTTAGCTTGTAGTTAAAATGGCAGCTTTTCTAATTTGCCACAGGTGTGGTGATTGAGGCACCACGCCTACAAAGCAGAGCGGAGTGCAGGCTGCAGCAGTTCGTCTCCCACTTCACAAGAGATCTCAGCTCTCCAGAGTCTCACCTGCTCACTGTTTGACTTGTCTATTTTTGGCTTGTTGTCCTTTTTGCCTTTGTGCTTTACTTTATAATTATATCCTGAACTAGGGAGTCTGGAGCACCCAGCTCCCCATATTTTTGTTCTATAAATTAGTTGCTGTGTGAATAAATAGTTATTTTTGATAACTCTTGTCCAGTGTCCTGTGTCCACCACTTTGCATTCAAGGCCTACACGAGCCATATTTTAGGATTGAATGTAACACATGATATGTGTCTTCACAAAGACCCCCCCCCCTCCCCTACCTGGTTGCTGTATGCATGTTCTCCTACGAGTCGGTACAAGGGCGTCCCGAGTCGATCGCACGCTTCCTCCGAGACGTGCGCCGACAGCCAGTGACGTCTTTTCACTTGGTGACGACTCTCATTGGTGAAGTGTAACGCGTGGGAGGGCACGCTATCTCCACCAAGTCCTGCCCCGCTTAGCAAGCGCCGAGACCTGACCTGTAGGCATCGCTGTCCACAACGCCAGATTCCCACCCGCCAGCTTCCCCACCCCCTAATACTGCCAATTGTATTAGTGTGAACGGCCAGCCAAGCTGGTGGCAACGCCGAGAGCTGGACTCAAACCCAGCATCTCCTGCGTTGGTGACGAGCGCAATCTCCGCTACGCCACCTGACCGCCCGAGGGGGGGGGTCGTTTTAACTCAAAACTCTGATCGTTACCAAAAGCATGGTTTAGGTCAGGTAAAATACGACACTGTGATCGCTACAAAAACATGTTTCAGGTTCGGTAAAATAGACATAGAATATACCTTACCTTAGCCAGAAGGTACTCCAAAAAGAATAATCCCCAGTGATCCCATCGTGATTACTTGTGTATACGGGAAATAGGTTTGAGGCGTTAAAATCTCAGAGCGATCGCTCTGTCCTCTGAAGGGGAGGTTATTGAAAAAAAAGAAAAGTGTCCACACACTAAACTATTCCAGTTCAAAGGTTAGGTGACTTTTCTCGGGTTTGACGCAGAAAGGGTTAAACATCGGGTATATGGCTGTGCATCGTTATGTTCGCGGAGCGAGACATAATGAAGTAGCTTGTGTGGCCATACAATGGTTGTTGGTCGAAACGGGCCATCAGTTATGTCTCGCAATAGTCTATGAACGCTACGCAAAGTGGGCGACATTGTTGGCACAGTTTGGAAAAGTACGAACATGAACTGTTTTTTTTACCGAGCACCCTCAAAAAACAGCTCTGTTGAAGCGGCAAGTACTCGAGTAATCGATTACTCACGCCCATCCCTAATAATTAATCATTACATCATCACATAATCATTTATTTGACATAGCACAGTACATTTCGCAGAGTCAATTTTACTCAAACTGAGTACATTTTACTAAAACTGAATTTTACTGTGTATTTACTGTGTATGTTTACTCATGTTTAATATTTGTGCAATAATTTGCTACTTGATGAAGAGGAAATCAAAGAGGGATATTGTCTTAATTTATTTGTTATGACATTCAGAGGACACGCTCTTCATCCGATTATTATAAAAAAAATTATTAGGAGGTTTGTATCTACCTCCTCTCAGTTAGCATAGCGCAGACTGACACAGCTAGTTCCACAAAGAATGGATTGCACAGAGCAAGTTGCACCCTTACTTACAATCCATTATGAATTGAAAATGGGGGACCCTGATGTAAACAAGATGAAGGTCTTTCTTTGGTCTGCATCCCCTTAACAATTGTGTGTATTGAGCCTGCAATCTGTTAATAAAATTTTCATTCAATCAATCACCGTGCAAATTGATTGATTGAATGAACGTTTTATTAACAGATTGCAGAATGGGTACAATACAGTATGGCTCAATACACACACTTAAGGGGATGCAGACCAGAGAAAGACTTTCGTCTTGTTTACATCAGGGTTCCCCAACAACAGTATAGTCAAGTTAGACCGCGCTCACAAGTTCTCACACTGGGTGCTGCAATCCCATAAAGTTCAGTATATCAAAAAGCAGGGTAGCCGGACCAGCACTCTCAGGTTCAATGTTTTTAATGGCAGCCTGAATAGATAGCAGACATGTTTCGGACAATGTCCTTCTTCAGTGATATGGCTAGCAATGGAAATACATTCAAGATGGTAGTTAAATACACCTGGCAGGTAATTACATGACATGACACGGCAGGAAATGACATCACAACACAGGTGTGCCGGTGCAATGTGACCAAAGGAATGACCTATCAAAGTAGAGTCCAATCATAAATTATACATATATATAGATAATATCTATATCTAACACCAATCTATATTATAAACAATACAAAAAACAAAATTACCAGAAACTTGATATTATAACATATAACTTGCCCATTAATTTCTAGGGCTAATTGAGCCCCTTTACATATTTAATTAAGTAGTTTCAAATTATACATTGGGCATCCTTGTGAAACATGCCTCTTGTTTAGCAACAAACAACAACTTTAATAAAACCAGAAATAACACTGTAGGTGTAAGGAGGTTAGAGGAAACAGGTTAAAACGTTCTCTTCATTCATTCCTCTAGGTTCGATGCAATTGAACAGGTGGATATAATAACATTCACGTTGCAACAGCAACTTGTGTCTGTCTCCACCTCGCGCTGGCCTGAGTACTAACTCTAATTTGCTAAACAGAGGCCTCAGCATGGGCTCTCCAGCCGCTGTGAACCTATCCAATCTTTATATGTCCAAATATGAAGTAGATCATATCTTTAATAATAACCCGTTTGAGAAATGTGTCAAATCTTATATGCGCTATATTGACGATCTGTTTTTTATTTGGTCTGGTTCATCATCTGATCTTTTTGCCTTCCTTGAGTACCTGAACACCTGTAGAAGAACGATAAAGTTTACATTGAAGTTTGATATGCATAATTTACCCTTCCTCGATGTTCTGATCAAGAAAGCCCCTAATGGCATCTCACTACACACAGAGGTTTTTAAAAAGGAGACAGACCGTAACTCGTTCTTGCATTATTCCAGTTATCACACCCCAGCCTTGAAGAACAGTCTTCCTTATAGCCAAATACTTCGTTATAAGAGAATATGTGATACTGATGATAGATTTATTGCACAAGCAGAGGTCCTCCGTGGCAGTTTCCACGAGAGAGGCTACAGTGCCGATTTGACACTCAAAGCCCTGAACAAAACCAAACATATCGATAGGGCCACGTTGTTCACCCCCAGAAAGAAAGAAGATAAAACAGACAAAGTATCTTTTGTGTCTACTTACAGCCCTATCACGAGAGACACACAGAGTATTGTCAATAAACATTGGCATATTCTGCAGTCCGACCCTCTTATAGGGACAGCGTTTCAGCATTCACCCAACTATTTTTATAAGAGACAAGCGAATTTATCTAATCTCCTAGTCAAAACAGATTTGCCCTTAAAGAAACCTTCTCATTTTATGTCCAATATCCCAGATGGGAATTTTCCCTGCCAATCCTGTGTACAGTGCCAGGGCATGATTAAAGATACATTTTTGCACATCCTAAAACGGGGAAAAATATACCAGTCAAAGGACGGATTACGTGTAATTCGTCTAATCTGGTGTATTTGCTAAAATGTCCTTGCAATTTTTCTTATGTGGGCAAAACAACAAGAGCCTTTAAATCAAGAATCAGTGAACACAAATGTGCATGTGAGAAATTCAGATGTCAAGTCGTCGGTAGCTCGACATTTCTCTAAGTGTAAACATACCGTCAACGATCTCAAATATATGGGACTAGAGTTAGTACTCAGGCCAGCACGAGGTGGAGACAGACACAAGTTGCTGTTGCAACGTGAATGTTATTATATCCACCTGTTCAATTGCATCGAACCTAGAGGAATGAATGAAGAGAACGTTTTAACCTGTTTCCTCTAACCTCCTTACACCTACAGTGTTATTTCTGGTTTTATTAAAGTTGTTGTTTGTTGCTAAACAAGAGGCATGTTTCACAAGGATGCCCAATGTATAATTTGAAACTACTTAATTAAATATGTAAAGGGGCTCAATTAGCCCTAGAAATTAATGGGCAAGTTATATGTTATAATATCAAGTTTCTGGTAATTTTGTTTTTTGTATTGTTTATAATATAGATTGGTGTTAGATATAGATATATCTATATATATGTATAATTTATGATTGGACTCTACTTTGATAGGTCATTCCTTTGGTCACATTGCACCGGCACACCTGCGTTGTGATGTCATTTCCTGCCGTGTCATGTCATGTAATTACCTGCCAGGTGTATTTAACTACCATCTTGAATGTATTCCCCAACAACATACCATGGAGGTGTAGCATAACATAGACCCAACTAATCCATTATGAAATGATCATATTCTTAACCGATTAGTTGTCGATTAGTCGATTAGTTGCTGCAGCCCTGTACCTGCCTCGGCTCCGTAGTAGCTGGCCGCCCCGTAGCCCCGCCGTGACAAACATGAAACTCAGTCCGTCCACTCCACCTCTCTGCCACGTATCCACCCCATCTTCTCTCTTCTCATCGTCCTCGGTCGCTCCAACGTGTCATTCTTCATGTTCCTTCTCCTCCTCTCAACCTCCTTCTTCTTCTCTACTTAAACCCTTGAGGCCATCGGCGGTTTCCTCCCTCTCAGCTCGCTGTGCTGCTGCTGCGAGTCTTGCGGTCAGAGGTCAGAGTTCGCTACAGCAGGGCACAGACATATCCATGTATCTCTCACCCCCTCAGGGCTGGCAAGCGGTTGTGCAGTGTGGGAATATCTGCCCTCTGCTTGCCCCGCCTATACTGTGCTGACACATCTTCTCCTCTCCAGACCAGGGGCGGGGCTAGGGGGTGGCTACTTGGGCTCAAGCCCCGAATGTTTTCTGAAAAGCCCCGAATCTATTTTCAAAAAGAAAAAAAAATAATTATACTTTTTTTTTTTCTTTTTTTTTTTGACAATGAATCATTGTTACATGAAAATATGCTTGCACCAGATTTAGCAGAAGCTAATTTCCATCTGTAGTCTATCCAGCTGCTAACTGTATTTGAGTGAGTTAAGTCTTGGTGTTATGGTAGACTCAGACCTAAGCTTTAAATCACAATCAACAAGTTGACAAAAACATAATTCTTCCACCTTAGAAACATAGCTTTTGAGATATGTGATAACACAGGCTGCCGGCATGTCTTTATGAATGGAAATATCGAATAAAAGAAAGAACGATGAAAACCCGACTATACTCTGGTTTTCGGGGGTCCTGCCGCTCAACGTTAGGCGAGTTGACCCTAGATCTTAGATCCTAATATGAAAAACGATGTGATTTAATGTTCTATGTCTTACCTTGACTTTGTCTATTTTACTGCTATCTATTTTATGCTTTATGTCTGCACTTTATGCATTGCTCTTGATCTGCCAATGTTGTGCTCAATTTATGCCTGTCTTTTTGTACTGCTGTGAAGCACTTTGAGCTGCAATTCTTGTATGAAAGGTGCTATACAAACACAGTGTATTATTATTATATTATTATTATTATTATTATTATTATTATTATTATTATTATTATTATTATTATTATTATTATTATTATTATTATTATTATTATTATTATTATTATTATTATTATTATTATTATTATTATTATTATTATTATAATAAATTATTATAGTTTGCTTCATTAATTAAAGGGTGTGAATTTAAGTGTTCTCTAGTGCCTTTTGTCTGCTTTAAGGTGGTGGTATAAGTTAAAGGTTGTGGTGTCGAAGTAAAAAAAATCTAAGCTAAGCCCCGGATCTCCTACAATCCTAAATCCGCCCCTGCTCCAGACGCTCCGCTCTCTTCCACCCGCTCCACAACCACACCTCTTCTCCTCTCCAGACGCTCCGCTCTCTTCCACCCGCTCCACAACCACACCTCTTCTCCTCTCCAGACGCTCCGCTCTCTTCCACCCGCTCCACAACCACACCTCTTCTCCTCTCCAGACGCTCCGCTCTCCTCCACCTGCTCCACAACTACACCTCTTGTCTTCCTGAGCCACTATTAATGCTCACAATATAATAAATCAAATGCTTTCATTTACAAAAGCCCCAAACACTCTGCAGCATGCATTATAAATTAATATTTCCCAATGCTATGCAAACAGCGCTGCGGGCCAGCTGAGGAGGAATTATTCTATTCTCCCAGTTGTTCTGTGTTAGCGCTGAAGGATACATATTTGTGAATGTGCACATGTAGCCATAGGCCTCCTCAAGTCATTATGCTTCATTGAGGCTGCAGATAGTTTGAACACTACTTCTGTTCAAATACCATTACTGTGTGTGTAGGTGTGTAGGTGTGTGTGTGTGTGTGTGTGTGTGTGTGTGTGTGAGTGAGGATGCATTTTTATACCCGCTGTTTTATTGATTGCTAAAACACTTTGATACTTAACTTGGTTTTTACTTACTTGGTTTTTTAGAGTCAAACTAAAAAACGACCTTCTTCTTTCTTCTTAACTGTGAAAACCCCCCAGAAAGACAGGCCAGCCGGACTGTTCACCTTTCGTCAGTCTGTATCAGTCTACCTACCAAATTAATCATAGGCTACGGTGTGTGAATATTATGTCGAGGGCTGACATTTGCACATGAATAGCGAGGGTGATTATTCATACTACACTGGCTGTTGGCAACACACCGATGGAACAGAACAGGAATATACATATAGGCTACAGTAGTGAGTGACAGTTGTAGACATGTTTCAAAGTCACAACAATAACATTCCAAAAGTGTGAGGTTTTGCCCGCTGCTCACTACCTTTTCTCTGTTTCTTTAAGCCTATACTGTTTATTTCCCTTCTATACTGTTTATTTTCCCTTCTCACTCACTCTCTCTAGCCCCCACCCTCTCGTTCCTTACCCTTAGTGGCCACACCTGTTCGATATTCTATTATCTCTCGCACCTGTGGTGGCAGGCTAATTAGTCCCCCTGTGGGCTTTAAATACCAGGGCGCTTCCCCTCGTTTTGGCGTGGGGTCGTGTTGTATACTTGCCGAGTCATATTCTCTAAACTTCTAGACTCTTTCGGGAGATCCTCTGTCTGCCTATGCTGTTCCATTCTCCGGCGTCGAGATGTTTGCTCCAGCCTTCGCCAGCTGTCGCCGTTGCCTGTGGGGGAGACTGGTCTGCGCTCCCTGTACTTCCACGGGAGGCACCCCAGCGTTCCACTGCAGACCCCCGCGCAGCTGTTCGTCCTGACGCACATCCAGACCAGCGCAGACGCTCTCCAGTCCTCAGCGCGCAACGCGCATCTTCCAAGGACGCTCGAGCTTGGCACGCTCTCCAGACCAGCGCGCAACGCGCATCTTCCAAGAACCCTCGAGCTTGGCACGCTCTCCAGACCAGCGCGCAACGCGCATCTTCCAAGAACCCTCGAGCTTGGCACGCTCTCCAGACCTGCGCGCAACGCGCATCTTCCAAGGACGCTCGAGCTTGGCACGCTCTCCAGACCAGCGCGCAACGCGCATCTTCCAAGAACCCTCGAGCTTGGCACGCTCTCCAGACCAGCGCGCAACGCGCATCTTCTAGACCTTCGTGCTTGGCACACTCCTCCTCGCAGACGCACCCCGACGCGTCTCTCGGTTCCGGTGCGCACTCAAGCAGTGGCGCACCACTCTGTTCCTCGGCTCCGACAGTCGGCTACCCGGTGACGACACCTTCGCCACCGCCGCCTGTTCCAGCACCACTCTGTTCCTCGGCTCCGACAGTCGGCTACCCGGTGACGACACCTTCGCCACCGCCGCCTGTTCCAGCACCACTCTGTTCCTCGGCTCCGACAGTCGGCTACCCGGTGACGACACCTTCGCCACCGCCGCCTGTTCCAGCACCACTCTGTCCTCGGCTCCGACAGTCGGCTACCCGGTGACGACACCTTCGCCACCGCCGCCTGTTCCAGCGCTCTGTTCCTCGGCTCGGACAGCCAGCCACCCGGTGGCGATGCCCTCGCCCCGTTGCTGTCCCCGTACCATTACGCACACGCCTGGGTGAGTTTTGATTGTGATGTCACTCACCCAGCGTAGTGTCCTTGCCCCCGTTCCCGCTGCTGTTCCTGTACCTTTACGCATACGCCTGGGTGAGTTTTGATTGTGATGTCACTCTCCCAGCGTATTGCCTCTGTTAGTTTGTTTGGACATTTCATCTCCCAGCGTATTGCCTCTGTTAGTTAGTTTGGACATTTCATCTCCCAGCGTAATGCCTCTGTTTTTGGTTCTCACTTAGAATAGTATTTTTGGACTTTACATCTCCCCCTGTGTGTTTGTCACACGAAGATATTATTACTTTGTTCACTTTGTTATTTGGACTGTTCTGCACCTGCTCTGTTTTTTCCCTTTTGTGCATTAACTCTCTCCTCTGTCCTGCAGAGCGGCCCAGATGTTTTCCCACCAGTCCCCAGTTCCTCCCTGTACCCCAGCCCGCCTCCGCGGGCCTCAGTCCCCTCAGTCCCTAGTCCTCTATCCCTAGTTCTCCTAGTCCCTAGTCCTCTATCCCTAGTTCTCCTAGTCCCTAGTCCTCTATCCCTAGTTCTCCTAGTCCCTAGTCCTCTTTCCCTAGTTCTCCTAGTCCCTAGTCCTCTATCCCTAGTTCTCCTAGTCCCTAGTCCTCTATCCCTAGTTCTCCTAGTCCCTAGTCCTCTTTCCCTAGTTCTCCTAGTCCCTAGTCCTCTATCCCTAGTTCTCCTAGTCCCTAGTCCTCTATCCCTAGTTCTCCTAGTCCCTAGTCCTCTATCCCTAGTTCTCCTAGTCCCTAGTCCTCTTTCCCTAGTTCTCCTAGTCCCTAGTCCTCTATCCCTAGTTCTCCTAGTCCCTAGTCCTCTATCCCTAGTTCTCCTAGTCCCTAGTCCTCTATCCCTAGCTCTCCTAGTCCCTAGTCCTCTCTCCCTAGTTCTCCTTGTCCCTGGTTTACCTAGTCTCTAGTTCCTCTGTCCCAAGGCGTTCCCTTAACCTTCCCTTAGGCGTTCCCTTACTTTCCCATAGTGTTCCCTTTTCCTGCCCGCCTCTTAAAGGCACTTTTCCTTCCCCTCATATTATATTCCTGTATTTGTGATTCTCCCTTAAAGGGACAGTGCCCTTTTCCCTGTATTTCCCTGTTGTTCAATAAATATCTGTTTCTTGGTAAACCATCATACCTGTCTTGTGTTGTGCGATTGGGGTCGGTTACAAACCATAACAGTACGACCCCACCAAGTCTACGACCCCAGCCAGCACAGACTGTGTATGTTGAGTTTGCCTTTTTTTTTCTTGTCCCCTCTAGCTCCCCTGTTAGCCCAGTTTAGCTTCCCTGTTTAGCTTGTTAGTCTCCCCGGTTAGCTCCCCTGTTTGCTTCCCGTTTTGCCCTGTTTGACCCCCCCTGTAGCTAGCCATGCCCTGGCGGCTAACCCAGTCCCTCAGCAGAGCCCCTGTCTGCTAGTCTTGCCCCGGCTGCTAGCACAGCCTCTATGTTTATGCAGCCCTTGCTGCTGGCATGGGCCCTGTAGCTAGCCAGGCCCAAGCAGCTAACCCGGTCCCTCTGCATGGCCTCCACTTTTTTGTGTAGTTTCTCCCACTGCTAGGACTGCCCTTCAGCTAGCAAGGTCAGTATTCCCACAGCTAGGACTGTCCCTCCAGCTAGCTTGTTCTCTCATGCTGGTCCAGCCCTGTCTGCCAGCCTAGCTCCGGCAGCTAGCGCAGCCTCTATGTAGATGTAGCAGTACAGCTAGCATAGGCCCTGTAGCTATCAGTGCCTTGGCAGCTACCCTTTCCCTCTGCTAGCCTAGCTCGGCAGCTAGCGCAGCCTCTATGTTGATGTAGCAGTACAGCTAGCATAGGCCCTGTAGCTATCGGTGCCCTGGCAGCAACCTTCCCTCTGCTAGCCCTTTCCCGGTGCTACCATGGTTACCCCTTTGCTACCCTGCTTGCCCCTCAGTTCCTCTAGACCAGTTGCTCTAGACCAGTTCTCTAGACCCAGTTCCTCTAGACCAGTTCCTCTAGACCAGTTCTCTAGACCAGTTCTCTAGCCCAGTTCTCTAGACCAGTTCTCTAGACCAGTTCTCTAGACCAGTTCCTCTGGACTAGTTCTCTAGACCCAGTTCCTCTAGACCAGTTCCTCTAGACCAGTTCCCCCAGTTACCCCTCGGCGACCCTGTTTCTTTTGCTAGCCCCACTCTTGTGGTGGCTTCCCCTGCTGGCTTGGCCAGTACCTCTTGTTTTGCCCCCTGCCACTCTGTCTGTATTTGTTTTGGGTCGCCGGGTGGCTCCCGTTGGAGGGGGGGATACTGTGAGGTTTTGCCCGCTGCTCACTACCTTTTCTCTGTTTCTTTAAGCCTATACTGTTTATTTCCCTTCTATACTGTTTATTTTCCCTTCTCACTCACTCTCTCTAGCCCCCACCCTCTCGTTCCTTACCCTTAGTGGCCACACCTGTTCGATATTCTATTATCTCTCGCACCTGTGGTGGCAGGCTAATTAGTCCCCCTGTGGGCTTTAAATACCAGGGCGCTTCCCCTCGTTTTGGCGTGGGGTCGTGTTGTATACTTGCCGAGTCATATTCTCTAAACTTCTAGACTCTTTCGGGAGATCCTCTGTCTGCCTATGCTGTTCCATTCTCCGGCGTCGAGATGTTTGCTCCAGCCTTCGCCAGCTGTCGCCGTTGCCTGTGGGGGAGACTGGTCTGCGCTCCCTGTACTTCCACGGGAGGCACCCCAGCGTTCCACTGCAGACCCCCGCGCAGCTGTTCGTCCTGACGCACATCCAGACCAGCGCAGACGCTCTCCAGTCCTCAGCGCGCAACGCGCATCTTCCAAGGACGCTCGAGCTTGGCACGCTCTCCAGACCAGCGCGCAACGCGCATCTTCCAAGAACCCTCGAGCTTGGCACGCTCTCCAGACCAGCGCGCAACGCGCATCTTCCAAGAACCCTCGAGCTTGGCACGCTCTCCAGACCTGCGCGCAACGCGCATCTTCCAAGGACGCTCGAGCTTGGCACGCTCTCCAGACCAGCGCGCAACGCGCATCTTCCAAGAACCCTCGAGCTTGGCACGCTCTCCAGACCAGCGCGCAACGCGCATCTTCTAGACCTTCGTGCTTGGCACACTCCTCCTCGCAGACGCACCCCGACGCGTCTCTCGGTTCCGGTGCGCACTCAAGCAGTGGCGCACCACTCTGTTCCTCGGCTCCGACAGTCGGCTACCCGGTGACGACACCTTCGCCACCGCCGCCTGTTCCAGCACCACTCTGTTCCTCGGCTCCGACAGTCGGCTACCCGGTGACGACACCTTCGCCACCGCCGCCTGTTCCAGCACCACTCTGTTCCTCGGCTCCGACAGTCGGCTACCCGGTGACGACACCTTCGCCACCGCCGCCTGTTCCAGCACCACTCTGTCCTCGGCTCCGACAGTCGGCTACCCGGTGACGACACCTTCGCCACCGCCGCCTGTTCCAGCGCTCTGTTCCTCGGCTCGGACAGCCAGCCACCCGGTGGCGATGCCCTCGCCCCGTTGCTGTCCCCGTACCATTACGCACACGCCTGGGTGAGTTTTGATTGTGATGTCACTCACCCAGCGTAGTGTCCTTGCCCCCGTTCCCGCTGCTGTTCCTGTACCTTTACGCATACGCCTGGGTGAGTTTTGATTGTGATGTCACTCTCCCAGCGTATTGCCTCTGTTAGTTTGTTTGGACATTTCATCTCCCAGCGTATTGCCTCTGTTAGTTAGTTTGGACATTTCATCTCCCAGCGTAATGCCTCTGTTTTTGGTTCTCACTTAGAATAGTATTTTTGGACTTTACATCTCCCCCTGTGTGTTTGTCACACGAAGATATTATTACTTTGTTCACTTTGTTATTTGGACTGTTCTGCACCTGCTCTGTTTTTTCCCTTTTGTGCATTAACTCTCTCCTCTGTCCTGCAGAGCGGCCCAGATGTTTTCCCACCAGTCCCCAGTTCCTCCCTGTACCCCAGCCCGCCTCCGCGGGCCTCAGTCCCCTCAGTCCCTAGTCCTCTATCCCTAGTTCTCCTAGTCCCTAGTCCTCTATCCCTAGTTCTCCTAGTCCCTAGTCCTCTATCCCTAGTTCTCCTAGTCCCTAGTCCTCTTTCCCTAGTTCTCCTAGTCCCTAGTCCTCTATCCCTAGTTCTCCTAGTCCCTAGTCCTCTATCCCTAGTTCTCCTAGTCCCTAGTCCTCTTTCCCTAGTTCTCCTAGTCCCTAGTCCTCTATCCCTAGTTCTCCTAGTCCCTAGTCCTCTATCCCTAGTTCTCCTAGTCCCTAGTCCTCTATCCCTAGTTCTCCTAGTCCCTAGTCCTCTTTCCCTAGTTCTCCTAGTCCCTAGTCCTCTATCCCTAGTTCTCCTAGTCCCTAGTCCTCTATCCCTAGTTCTCCTAGTCCCTAGTCCTCTATCCCTAGCTCTCCTAGTCCCTAGTCCTCTCTCCCTAGTTCTCCTTGTCCCTGGTTTACCTAGTCTCTAGTTCCTCTGTCCCAAGGCGTTCCCTTAACCTTCCCTTAGGCGTTCCCTTACTTTCCCATAGTGTTCCCTTTTCCTGCCCGCCTCTTAAAGGCACTTTTCCTTCCCCTCATATTATATTCCTGTATTTGTGATTCTCCCTTAAAGGGACAGTGCCCTTTTCCCTGTATTTCCCTGTTGTTCAATAAATATCTGTTTCTTGGTAAACCATCATACCTGTCTTGTGTTGTGCGATTGGGGTCGGTTACAAACCATAACAAAAAGGATCCAAGTTTTATTTCCTGTTGCAATGTTTGCTAATGTGAGAGGAAATGCGTTTGGGTCCAAACTGTCCCCTAGCAACATAATTCCAGTGAAACCGTCTAGAGAGCTTGCATTCTTATTTATTTATGTTTAAATAGACAAGGTAGTGTCAGGCCTGTCCCCCTGTCTGGCTTCTCTGTCCCCAGGGGGTCAAGAGCTATGGAGGAGAGAGAAGAGATGACAGCATAGCTCTTCATAGCTCTGACACCCAGATTGTGACAGGGGGAGAGAGAGAGAGAGAGAGAGAGAGAGAGAGAGAGAGAGAGAGAGAGAGAGAGAGGCTGTTTCAACTCTGCAACAAGAGCCACGTCTGTGAGCCACTTCCTCCCCTCTCTCCCCGAGACGCACTCACTCACCTCCCTTTAGGCAGAATGATGACACGCAATTATCATCAGGCAGCGAGAATGTCTCTCATTTACTCTCCTTTTTAAAGAGGAACACGGCCTGCTTTAAGAATTCACATCTTCCTCCTGTGCCCTGTTGTGGAATATATAAAAATGAGCCAGACAGTGAACTGTAGAAATTCAGAAAAGTCATTTATTTTATCTGGCCACAGAAAGTACCCTCAGTTTACAATCAGAGACAAGTGTAACACAAGCGTCTGACCAGAAAGTGAGAGTGAGGTCTGGTCAGACTTACATTAAATACACAAACTTGGAATGACAAATGAAAACAAAGATGAAATTAAAATTAAAAAACAATGATGGGTTTAGGGGTTTTGTCGTATCTGACACAAGATTGATATGAAACAAAAAACAACAAAGAAAAGGACAAGATGACATATTCTGAAAATAAATAACAAAAAACAAACTGTGGGCCCTATTCCCCGTACCTGGCTAACTGAGTTAGCCGGATAATTTTCAGCATAGCTTGACTTAAGCCAGACATTTCTGTTCCCCGACGTCGGATTTTCTAAGTCGCTATGGCAACAGATCGAAAAGTTTGAACCTGCTCCGGAGCAGGGTTTAGTTCAGTTAGCTGGATGAACCATGGCCACACCCTTGCAAAGAAATGCCAGCTCGCTTCCTGAAATAATTATCACAGTCTACATCCCATTAGACCATTCTGAATTATGTTTTTGTGCTTCGTTTTCCTAGAGGGGGCTTTTGAAATGTAAAATAATAGACCTAAAATGCTGATACTAAATTTTCTTTGTCCTAAATAATGCACGTTATATATACGGCGCTCGGAGTCACGATACACACTGTATGTGGATGTGGTTATTTTAATCCCGGCCGTTTGGCTCTGATTAGTTTCATATTCTCGGCTGTGGATGTATTTGCTTAACGGAGCGCCCGGATTGTGTTTCATTCAAGCATAAATTGAAGTGTCTATGCGTGGACTGTGGATTATGAATTACGAGGAATCTGAATCTGTGGATTGTTGAATTGTATCACTGTCACACACACGTTATTGTGATATTGTAACTGGGATTAAAATGTCTGAGATGAGCTGTTTGACGGATTTGAGAAATTGAATGAGCCGTTGACATTAATGCATTTGAGAAGCACTGTTATCTGATGATGAACATGTGTCACTGGTATAAACCAAAGGTTAATCAATTCAATGCATGTATGGATGATGTCCGAAGATTAAAACCTGATTAATAGTGAAACTGTATAGCCTCCAAGCCTCTCTGACACGTTATTTCGGGTCGCGCCTTGAAACTTTTGGAACCATGTATTTATATATAAAGTACATGATACCTAAGCCGAGCGCATACACTGTACAGATATCCTCATAAGTATCTATTAATTCGTAACAATTAGATACTCTTTGGGCTTGTTTCTACTTATTCTGAAAGAGTTGAACTAATTACTGCCAGCAGCACATTTTTTATATTTTTTATAATTTTTACAGCTTTATTGACCACGCAGGACCGACAGAGGAGAGGGCGAACGGGAGGAGAGGTGGGGAGGACATGCGACAAATAATGACGGGAGCTGGGATCGAACCCGGGTCGGCCACGTAGGTGCGCGATGCACTATGGTATGCACCACGAGGGCGCCCCCTGCCAGCAGCACATTTAAAGGAATATAATCTGATTGATTGGGGTAATGAGGGATTTAAAATTAGCCTATAGATTATGCATTTAACTTGTCGGCGAGGCTATTGAGCCGTACTGTATTGTACCCATTCTGCAATCTGTTAATAAAGTTTTTAATCAAGCAATCAATCAATGCCATTAGAAAATCAGGATTTCTGCGATCGACATCTGCTGTCTTTTCAGGTGAGGTGGCCGTGCGCACTTATCCTGAGTATCAAGTCTGGTTCGAATTAACGAGACTGAATCAGCGTTCGAGGAACAGGGAAATCCCGGATTCAAACATTGGGTTAATTGAATCTGGATAATGGGACTTTTGATCGACTTAGTTGAACCAGGTACGGGGAATAGGGCCGTGGGCCCTGGTCGTTGTTTTTAAGAACACTGTTAAGACTGTCGCCCGAGTGTCTGAGAAACTGTATACTATATTAACTAGTCAAGGCTGTACAGAGAATATGTATTTAATAGAGCTATGACATGCTGTCTGTACACTAGAGTACTAATAGGCCCAGTAAGCTGTACAATGATGCAATAGGATGCAACATAATATTTTCCATAACAGCCCAGAGACAGTTCAGTCAGTGTTTGTGAGCACGCAGTGCTCTCTCCTGCAGCTAGAAGTCAGAGAGAGAACCCTCCAATCGGTGAAAGAATACAATGTTAGTGCGAGCCCTTACACCCAAATTTGGTTTTAATTCTGGCCTTCTAGCAATGATTACTTTATGTGCTACTCACACAACAATATCCTATTTTTTATTTCCCCTCAGCACCCACAGAGCCGGTGCCTATTATTTCATAACAAATGCACTATAAAGGACAAGATTACTGGTAATCAGGAACGGAAAACGCTGTTCATTAAAAAAATATATGTATTTGACGACAACAAGGTCTATTGTGCTTCTTTTGAGGCTTTGAGTATGTCCACTGTTAATCAATGTGTGTGTTTGTGTGTGTATCTGTGTGCTTGTGTGTGTGTGTGTGTGTGTGTGTATGTTATGATTTTGTATGAAAACTGTATGATTGTATTGCTTCCATGTGGCAAATAAAACTCTGAATGAATGAATGAAATGTATTGTACATGCCTGCTTGCATATAAGCTAATACAACCCATAGCAAGCCTCATTTATCTCTGTATAAAAGTGAAGGGAGTGTGGGTGAGCAGAATAGATGCATATGGGACGAGGGGACCAGGGGACGAGGGGACCAGGGGACTAGGGGACCAGGGGACCAGGGGACCAGGGGAGGACGGGATACATTTATTTTATAAGCTATTTCACTGCCAGGACAACCTTGCTTTTAGGGAGTTTAAATGCTCTAATTAAAAAAGATGTAACAATTTGATAAATATATAAATAAATATACATTGATTAATTAAAAAAATACTATGTCCTTGGGCATGATGGCTTGTTGCAGCTGCTTGCTTGATACCAATAACTGATATTACCAATATGATCGATATTATCTGTATAAATAAGGGAGCGACAGTGGCTCAGGAGGTAGAGCGGTCGTCTGGTAATCTGAAGGTTCTCGGTTCGATTCCGGCTCCTCCCGGGCAGTGTGTCACTAACTGCTCCCGATGAGCAGGTTGGCACCTTGCATGGTTGCCTCTGCCATCGGTGAGTGAACGTGGGAGTGAATGGGTGAATATGAGGCATACGTTTTAAAACACTTTGGATAAAAGCGATATATAAATGCAGTCCATTTAAATAAAACTATTTTCTATGATCATACTGAAACTATGGCCCACAATCCTGCACTGCATCATTGTCACATGCATGTAAGTTACGTTACCCAAACAAACTCCTCATTGCCAAAAAAAGAATCTTGTTGAAATCCTCCCACAGGTTCTTTTTACTACCACATACTTAATTGAGACCCTTTATTTGTTTATTATTTCAATTTAGCTGGAAATACATTGCTACATCATTCAGTAACATTTGCAGAGCCTTATAACAAAAACATTATTACGGTCACCATTGTGACCAGTGGGATTAATCAACTAATTTTATTATTTATTTTTCTATTTCATTGAACATTGCACATGTTAAAAGCCATTTTTTTTACTCAAAATGTGTGAGTATTACCAAGTCAACTTGTGTTCTTAAAACAATGACAATAAACATAGTTTTATTAGGTTGAAATAATGTGGGTGTGTACTTATTTTTCTGTTAACTTATTATGGATTGAAAACTGAAAACCTTAATGCACAGTAACTGAACTCAATATTTTTAAGTTCTGGTAACTTATTATTATTTAATTTTTTTACAGTGTAGTCTTGCGATCAATCAAAACTTATTTACACAATATACCTCACATTCACCCTCCATTCACATCCTGGTGTTCTCCATTAGGCCTGTAGGTGGAGCTATGACAGCACACGTACAGTACACACACCGATGGTGTGTGATGTGTCCAAAAATGAATGGGCAAATGTGAGTGAAATGGTCGCACTGTATGCAGCTGTTTGTCTGCATTGCATTCCCCCCTCCCCCCAACTCAGATTTAGGGTTGATACAACCATCATAATAATATTGTTAATAATAACAATAACAATAATGATGTAATAATGTAAAAATTATCATTAAAAAGACCTGATAAAAATAATTACGGTCAATACTTCCATGCGTATAAATTGAGGAAGCGAGCGCGTCCGCGGCCACTCGCTCTGCCGCGCGCGGCAGCGGCAGAGCGGTGGATAGGGGGGCGGGTCACGTGGGGGTCGCGGCCAATCAGAGGAACCCGGACACCGAATTCCGTTGCGGAAGCGATACACGCGGTGGGGACACGTGATGCAAGGCTTCGTCCACATTGCAGCCGGTTTGTGGGAGGCATGGCCTAACAACGTTCGAGACAGGGGAGGGTAGAATTGGACAATATGAAATTGGGGATGGGAGAAAAATAGAAAAATGGAGAGAAAAAGTAGATAAAAAAAAAACAATTAGAATAATGTGTAGAATGGACATTCCCATGCACATCAACGCTCTGAGCTCTGGTAAACACGGATGGGAAATAATCAAACCATCAGGACCTAGGTGAGTTACCCGGCGCTGTCAGCAGTGTTGGGAAAGTTCACTTTCTACATGAACTAGTTCAGTTCACAGTTCACAAATTTTAAAATGAACTAGTTCAGTTCATAGTTCATAATTCAAAATGTTTAACTAAAGTTCATGGTTTCAAAAATGAACTAATTTATAGTTTATAGTTCTTTTTTCAATACGTTGCTGCGAGCTATTATTTGTCAAATTTATTGCCACAACCCATAGAACCACAGAATACTGGCATTTCCATAACGCTTTGCTGCCGCCCATTCAGTCCACACTAGTAGCAGCTGCAGCTTTCATCTCTACAGTATATTTTCAAAAACATGAGGAAAAACATGCTGCTTGAATGGTCTTTATTAAGTATAAGAATCTAAATATACTTAAAGTACCAAAAGTGAAAGTAGTCATTGTGCAAATATAACATATAAATGTGCCGACATAACTCTGTACTAACACAACACGAGGTAGGAACCAGGCTGAGGTATGAAACTAAGGTTGTACCTCAAAGTTCAATATTCAAAGTGCAAAACATTTACTGACTTTAACTAAAACTCTTTTAAATGCTCATACGCCGACGTCATAGAGTCTGACTCTGAGCGAGTGCAGAGCCTTCTAAAAGTGCGAGTGCTGCTGCTGTACTACCAGACTCCCCGAAGCCCCGCCCAGAGCGGGTGCCAGATTGGGTGGCTTTCCGCATTATTTTGAAGCCTGTTTACGGTGTGTTTTAACTGGGTTTTCGGCTGAAAGGCATATGAAATCTGGCACACTTTTGAACAGCGTTATAATATAGTGCTGAGAATGAACGCACTTTTGAAAGCCGTTATACAGCGCTGAGAATGAACGTGTTCTCAATTACGTTCATCTAGCGGAAATACAGTATGTTCAGTTCACGTTCGCCCAAAATACGAACGCGTTCACGAACGATCGTTCATTGAACGCGTTCAGGTACATCACTGGCTGTCAGCGTGCATTATATCAAATACCACCAGAATCACATACAGTCAAAACATAGCCTGGAGAAATATGGACTTTTAATATTTTAAAATATGGACTTTTAATTACAGTGATATGCTAATTATCAGGGGCAAGATGTTAGCAGAGCTAGTTAGCAGTAGGATCCCTGATTTACATAATTACAACATAGCAAATTGAGATAATACAATAATAACAATAAAACAAAGTTTAGGAAATAAAATGTAAACAAATTGGAAATGCAGGCGGTCTTGGTGTTTAAACCCTAGCTGGGAGAAAGCCTGTATATTGTCCACGAGGGTCCACGTGGTCCAGGGAAAGGAGGGTCTGGACTGCCTGGTGTTCCTGGCGTAGGGCAAAGAAGATCAGGCCAGGGTCAGAGTTGAGGCAGAACATTGCTGTTTCCAAAAAGCTCTTATCTGAGTAAGTGTGCTCAGTGCTTCCTGAAAGGACAGTTATGAAAAATTACCACAATCATAATGAAGCTTTGCTCTGGTCAAATTACAAAAAACAACAACAACAAAGTAGTCGGTCGTGGCAGATAAAGGAGACTGTAGCAAGGCACACGCATGCATTTATATCACATAAGAAGAACAAGATTGAGTTAGAAGAAGGGTGTTTTGTGTAAACTATTCTCATTTATCTGACCGACCGGTGAGGGACAATAATTTCAGCTTCATAGCTTGGCCTTGGGTGATTGACCGTTCCAACAAGGGACTCACTAAAACACGCCATTTCACCGCAAATGAGGTGGTTAGGTTTAGTCATTGACCATATTATGGTCCCTGAGATTATGGTTATGTCAGGGTTAGGTTCGGTTATGGTTATGGTTAGGTTTAGGTGCATCAGGTAGACTAAACGGCATGAAATGGCCATTTTGGCCAAATTTTTTTTTTAAATTAGCATAATGTATTGGATTTTGGGTTAGGGTTACAACCAACTCCCAAGTTGTTCTACAGCTAAGCTATATGTTTGCAAATTATGTTGTTATAATAGTCTGGTTAGCCAGTGGCATTTTATCAGTTTATTGATAGCTACCAAAAACCGGATATACTAAAATGCCATTGCAATACGGGTGTAATGTATCATTAGTTTATGATCTGTAGGTGGCTGGCAAGCTTGATTTTTATTGTACTTCCTGGTCTTAGGTAAACAATCTCTAATTTTCCATTGCTGCTGTGTACGTCTGTTAGCTACTATGGTGAAGAGTGCTGCCCTGGACGCGTGATTACACAAACAAGCCGCATTTCTCGGAGACGCTCTCTGATTGGCCGATGCCTGTTTCTACTGATTGGTTGAGTGAAGCCCCTCTCTGATTGGTTTAGCTCGTCACAACACGCTAATCCCCCCTACATAATAACCATGCAGGTTAATCAGCAGGTTAATCAGCAAAGGTTAATAATAATAACCATGCAGGTTAATTAGCAACGCTCGCACAAGGTTAATAATAAGTAGGCAATTGGCACAAGTGTAAATTATACATTCGTCACTCAGCTCTATCTTCAATCTTTCAAAATGTTCAGTTGCTATCGCTATTAGCTCTATCTTTAATCTTTCAAAATGTTCAGTTGCTATTGCATGCACTCATCTGCGTTTCACTACACACTTGAGTGCATGCTTACCAACTGTTAGTCTGCAACACTACTATCACCGACATCTAATAAGGGAGATCCCCCCTTGAATGGCCCTTCTAAGGTTTCTCTCCTCCACACTGCCTGTGGAGCATTTTTCCCTATTGTTAGGTTTTAGTGAGTTTTTCCTTACCTTCGCGTGGGGTATGTCTGGGAGTGCTTGCATTCTTTCATTTATTTGCATTTATCTTAAATTTCTTGGACCTTATGGTGTTCTTGTTCTGTTCTTGACTTATTGTTATGTTTTCTTCTTGACTTGTTTAAAGAAGACCTGTACGGCCCATGGGGACATTAACGTGTGTTGTCGGGCCTTATAAATACATTTGATTTGATTTGATTTGATTTAACATCGACGCACTTAGCTCAACTAGTTCGCCAGCTTGCTGTGGAGCCTATAGTCACAAGTTCGAATCACTTCAATTATTATTATTATTTTTTTTTACGTTTAATTAATTTATCATCTCTCTATATTAACGTAACTAGCTATTCATATCAATCGAAATAACGTTCATCTCCGTGAGCCTTCAGAGCTGCTCTTATTTGTAAATAGAAGAAAAAAGAGTTTTTCATTGTTCAAGAGTGGATATATGTTGCAGAACATGCCTGTTAATTACCTTTTAAATATCTGTTATGTGGTTGTGACGAATGCATAATGCCGCGGCGGCAAAACCTATTAATATTATCTATGTGTTGCATTTCCCGGAGACAACCACATAACAGATATTTAAGTGGGAGGTAACTGCTGCAAACTGAGAGGAACGAGCCAAAACGAGCAAATAAATTACAGCTACAGTACTTTAAGGGTTTATGAAGGTGTAATATTAAGGGACTCAGTTCCCTAGTGTGCTTAGATGTGGTTTCAATGCCTAGTACTCCTACCTCTGTGGTGCACATAATCAATTTAAAATCAATGGGTCTCATTCACCAAGGACTTACAACAAAAAGGGCTTTCTCTTAGGGCCATTTGAGACCTTTTCGGGCCGATTTTGGGATTCACCAACCGTCCCAATAAAACATATATAATTAATATTATATTATAATATATTCTCTATATTCATGTCTTGCCCGAAAAGGTCTCAAATGGCCCTAAGAGAAAGCCCTTTTTGTCGTAAGTCTGTTGGTGAATGAGACCCAATATCCTTTATCATCCAGCAGCTTTTGTTGAGCTGTGTTCATCTGCCTATTGTGTTTTCAAAGTACACACCCAGCCTGCTTTCAACAACAAATAAACCGGAAGGGAGGGAGGAGCGGGGTCTAAATGTCCGATATTAATAAAAGAGAAGAAACCACGATTATGTTTTATTAGGTTAAACATGCACACAACAAACACAATTACAGGACGACCCTCTTCCAGCACGAGAGAGAGGCTCTGCTCATCCTGCCAGCCACTTCATTTGATTTAATAAACATTGCGTTTTCTTCCCAAAGGGCACAGCATGCTAAAAACATTCTCGAGTAGTTTGTCCTTGAGCTTTTATCTGTAGTGGCCTTCTCCTCATTCCCGCCAGGAGCTCGTAAATTGATCAAACGGGAAGGAACTCTAGGAGCACTTCTCATGGCTGTCTGTGTGATTGTTGGCTTTCTCTCTAGAGCAGGAGGACGGCTCTTGTTCTCTGTGTCACAACTTCAGTCAGTCTTTAATATGTTCTTTGTTGCCGTTAACTCCTGTTATTTCAGACCAGGCCCTGTTCCTCGTACCTGGCTAACTGAGTTAGCCGGATAATTTTCAGGATAGCTTGACTTAAGCCAGACCTTTCCGTTCCCCGATGTCGGATTGTCTAAATCTCTATGGCAACATATCAGAACATTTGAACCTGGTCGAGGGCAGGGTTTAGTTCAGTTAGCTCGATAACCTGCATGGCCTCGCCCTCGCAAAGAAATGCAGCTCGCTTCCTGAAATTATTCTCACAGTCTACATCCCATTATACCATTCTGAATTATATTTTTGTGCTTCGTTTTTCTAGAGGGGGCTTTTGAAATGTAAAATAATATACATAAAATGCTGATAATAAATCATATTCAGCCTATAGATCTACTTTGTCCTAAATAATGCACGTCATATACGGACACGGCAACGGAATATTGCAAATGTGAATCCCGCAGGGATATTTTTAATGAATGAAACCTATCGGGCGTTTGGCTTTGATTCGTTTTATATTCTCGGCTGTTGATGTATTTGCTTAACGGAGCGCCCGGATTGTGTTTCATTCAAGCATAAATTGAAGCGTCTTCATGCGTGGATTGTGGATATGAATTACGACGGATCGGAATATGTGGATTGTTGAATTGTCACTCACACGTTATTGTGATATTGTAACTGGGATTAAAATGTTTGAGGAGATGCGCTGTTTGATTTGATAACGTGGACGTGACTTGAGAAAATGAATGAGCAATTGCAAGCCTTTGACGTTTTGATGGATTTGAGAAAATGCATTTATCTGTTCAAGCACTGTTAGTGTTATCTGATGATGAACAAGAGGGTGATTAACATGACTGGTGTCACTGGTATAAACCAAAGGTTAATCAATTCAATGCATGTATGGATGATGTCCAAAACAGATTAAAACCTGATTAATAGTGAAACTGTATAGCCTCCAAGCCTCTCTGACTTATTTTGGGGGTCGTGCCTTGAAAACTTTGGGAACCATGTATTTATATATTATATATATTATCTATTAATTCGTATCAATTAGATGTGCCAGCAGGCCAGCAGGCACATTTAAAGAAATATAATCGAAATTATCCTGAATAACAAGTCTGGTTCGAATTAACAAGACTGAATCAGTGTTCGAGGAACAGGGAAAGCCTGGATTCAAACATCGGGTTAATTGAATCTGGATAATGGGACTTTTGATCGACTTGAACCAGGTACGGGGAATAGGGCCGGGACACTCTCCTGAATCACCTGCTGATCACATACACCTGGCCTGCTCCACTCACACACACACACACACCTGCCCCTCATGAGCTAATCAGCCCCTTCAGTACTTACCTGTTCATTTCCATTGCTCCCTGTCAGATTGTCTAAGTGTCTTACCTACTGTAGCTAGCCAGTGTTTTGAAATTCTGATTCCTGCCTGTAAACTTTCTGCTATTAGTATTGACCCTCCTTATTTGGATTTTGGACTTCTCCTCCTGCCTGCCCCTTATTGGATTTTGACTGATATTCTGGTATTGACCCCTGCTTACTCTTTACACTGTTCCTGCCTGCTCCTTAACTGGATTTGTTTGCTACATGGACTGATATTCTGGTATTGACCCCTGTATTACTCATTAAACTGTCACTGTGTCGTTGCTGTTAGGGATGGGTACCTTTCACATTTGAACCGATACGGTACCGGTACCTGTGAATCGATACCGGTACCCAACGGTACCTTTTTCTGTACTTTAGTCTAAAAAAATGTAATCTACCTAGTCTACCTCAGTTGTGAAAAAGAAAATCCAAACTTCAAATAACCACACTTTCGACCGTTTTCGGCTTGCCATTCCCCCGACTGCTTTGTTGTTGAATCAAGTCAAATCCTAGGTAAGCGTATATTGTGCGTGTGAACATTGACATAAAAAAATTATAATAATTAGTGTAAACAATTTTTTTTATGGCATCTCACGGGAATTGATACTCGGTAGTACCGACGTGTTTCGGTAAGTACCTTTTTAAAAGTACCGAATTCGGTCTGCCATACTGTGGGTCGTTACACTCTGGATGCTGGGGTAACTATCTGCTGCTCTTGCTACCACTACCACTGGCACCTTTGTGCTCAGAAGTCACACATCACGAAGTTATTAGTCAATATGCCGTGAACCTGCTTTGGACGTTCAATGTGTTTGTTTTATTAGGATTCCCATTAGCTGCCACTTGAATGACCGCTAGTCTTCCCGGGATCCTCGTTAGAAAATAATACAACAGAATACAAATGTAATTTGTAATACAATGTATCATTTATAGACGCCGTTACGAGGGCCAAAGGCAACATTGCCCCCATGATTCCAATAATATTCCGACAACATTATTGCTATTTGAAACGGAGGTGTGCTCCGTTGTGTGTGCTGAACATAGAACCTATCATAAAATGTTTTTATTGGAACCAAATAAATGTAATTTTTAGACCGTGTTACAAGGGCCAAAGGCAACATTGCTCCCCCCATGATTTAAAGAACTGCCCTCAAATATGCAGGGACAGAGGCAAATAATGCCCCCAAAATCTTACCAGGTAATTACTCTTATCTGGTATTTTAATGGTCATTTTGTGCATTTAATCAAATCGTCTGCCACAGTATTCCAACGACATTATTGCTACATTATTGCTATTTGAAAATTAGTTTATCATAAAATGTTTTTATTGGCACCAGAGAAAAGGAACACTTCATGATTATAATCTAATATCTGCTGAATTGCACTAAATTCATCTGGAAATGTGTCCTGTGTTGAAATCTGCTCACAATAATAATACATTTTTAATTCCCCCCGTTATACAGTTACAGTATGAGCCAAGAGAGGAAAGGCAAATTAAAGAAACATTGTGATTCTTTTCAGAGTTAAAATGTTTGCTTAGTTTCTCCCTTTCTCTGCATTGTTTTTTTAGACAACGTGTGCTTGTTGTTGTTGTTCTGGTTATGCTTGCACCTCATGGTTATGCTTTCACTTCCCTCCTACCCAACCCCCCACCTCCCCCACCTCCAATGTACAGCCCCCCCCCCCCCCCCCCACCCAACCCCACCACACCTACCCAACCTCCTCCAATGTATACAGTTTTTACGTCAAATGTATATACTCTCTTTTCTGGACTCTTTTTGTATCACAAACAGTACTGTATTTGCAAATCTGGTATGTCATAAATGTATAGATGTAGCAGTACTGTCTATCTCTGTCATGTATGTCATATATGTCCTGATGAATTGAAAATGCGGGACCCTGATGTAAACAAGACGAGAGTCTTTCTCTGGGCCCCGTTCCCCGTACCTGGCTAACTGAGTTAGCCGGATAATTTCCAGTATAGCTTGACTTAAGCCGGAGCTTTCTGTTCCCCGAAGTCGGATTTTCTAAATCACCATGGTAACAGATCAGAAAGTTTGAACCTGGTCGGGAGCAGGGTTAAGTTCAGTTAGCTGGATAACCTGCATGGCCACGCCCCCGCAAAGAAATGCCAGCTCGCTTCCTGAAATATTTCTCATAGTCTAGATCCCATTATACCATTCTGAATTATGTTTCTGTGCTTCGTTTTCCTAGAGGGGGCTTTTGAAATGTATAATAATAGAACTAAATGCTGATAATAAATCATATTCAGCCTATAGATTTACTTTGTCCTAAATAAAATAATGCACGTCATATACGGCACTCGGAGTGCGATACACGCTGCATGTGGTTATTTTAATAACGGCGCATTGCAAATGTGAATCCCGCGGGGATATTTTTAATGAATGAAACCTATCGGCCGTTTGGCTCTGATTAGTTTCATATATTCTCCGCTGTAGATTTGCTTAACGGAGCGCCCGGATTGTGTTTCATTCAAGCGTAAAATTGAAGTGTCTATGCGTGGATTGTGGTTTTTGTGGATTATGTATTACGAGGACTCTGAGGATTGTTGAATTGTATCATCACTCACACGTTATTGTGATATTGTAACTGGGATTAAAATGTCTGATGAGATGCGCTGTTTGACGGATTTGAGAAATTGAATGAGCCGTTGACGTCACATTAATGCATTTGAGAATAAAGAGATAAAACTTCATTCAAAAGAAAAATATTCGAAACACGGGTCTCTTGTCCATTGATGGATACACAATGAATATATCACGTCTGGCACAGTGGTGCAACGGCTAGTGCTCACTCCTGTCAAGCGGGCGACCCGAGTTCGAGACCCCGCGTTTCCAATATACTTTTTTTGGAATATAATATTAATGATTATACGCAAAAGTAGCCTAGTTTTAAGTTAAAATATTATAAATCTACATGCATTGAGGATGTCATTCTTTATATAGCTCTCAACGTGCACCAAATTGAATTATTCCTACATTGCAAAAAGAAAAAGACTAGAAGAAGGGGGATTCGAACGCGGGTCGTCCGCGTGAAAGACAAAACGACCAACCGTCACACCACAGTGCAGATAAGTAAAACATCCACCATACATCAATCAATGGAAAAGAGAGCCGTATCCTTATTCTGAAACAGTTGAACTAATTATTTTCACTAGCAAGATCTCATTTGATTATTCAATCCATAAACCTACTGCCAGCAGGTACATTTAAAGAAATATAATCTGATTGATTGGGGTAATGAGGGACTTAAAATTAGCCTATAGATTATGCATTTAACTTGTCGGCGAGGCTATTGAGCCGCCTGCAATCTGTTAATAAAGTTTTAAATCAATCAATCAATGCCGTTAGAAAATCAGGATTTCTGCTATCGACACCTGCTGTCTTTTCAACTGAAGCGGCCGCGCGCACTGATCCTGAGTATCAAGTCTGGTTCGAGTTAACGAGACTGAATCAGCGTTCGAGGAACAGGAAAATCCCGGCTTCAAACATCGGGTTAATTGAATCTGGATAATGGGACTCTTGATCGACTTAGTTGAACCAGGTACGGGGAATAGGGCCCTGGTCTGCATCCCCTTAACAATTGTGTGTATTGAGCTGTACTGTATTGTACCCATTCTGCAATCTGTTAATAAAGTTTTCAATCAATGGTACCAAAGCACCTCAAAGGTGCTAAAAACAAGATTAGAAACATCACAAAACAAACTGGTCAGACTTCTACTTGACCATACCCCTATAACCCACCTCACCCCTGCCCACTTTGACAACCTAGGATGGCTTAGAGTAGACGACAAGAGTACAGCAACTTGCAATGGGCCTGGGCCCTCATTTATCAACTCTTCTTAGAAAGTATTCTAATTCCGTTCGTAAGCACAGAATTTAGAATGTGTGCACGCACAAAAAAAATGGATTTATCACACATGCGTACACAGGTCCTACACACACCTGTCTTGATAAATATCACCTTGCTCCTACGCTGCGGCTCGTGCACAGTTTCACGTATTTGCATACCAGAACCGCCCCGATTAACCAAATATGGTAACAGGCCCTCCCCTTCAAATACTACGAGGAAATTCCTGTGCGTGGAATGTTGGAAAATGGCCAAGCGAACAAAGAAACGTAACTACACTGACACAGAGGTTGATGTCCTCATCACGGAGGTGGATGCCAAGGCGGGGGTACTATTTGGTTCCCTCAGCCTTGGCATAACGACTAAGAGGAAGAGTGCTGCGTGGGAGGCAGTCACTGATGCCGTTAATTCCATATCTCCTCAGCAGCGAACCGTTGCGGAGATAAAAAATAAATGGTTCGATGTCAAGCTGACCGCTAAGAAGCGCCTGGCGGAATATAAGAAAAATGCCAGTGCGACGGCGGGGGGCAGGTATGTCGTATGTCAATCATATATGATATATCTGTTATGATGTATTGAAAATGGGGGACCCTGATGTAAACAAGACGAAAGTATTTCTCTGGTCTGCATCCCCTTAACAATTGTGTGTATTGAGCCGTACTGTATTGTACCCATTCTGCAATCTATTAATACAGTTTTTCAATCAATTCAATTCAGAGTCGGAGTGAGCTGTCCCCACTGGACATAAGAATCACCAGCATCATCGGGGACGAGGCGGTGGAAGGAATTCCGCGCACCACCGACACCGACGAAGTGGCTGGGCCATCCAGCCAACAGGTGGAAGGTAATAATATAATATACACTTCATTTGTATAGCACCTTTCATACAGGAATTGTCACATCAGTAAAGAAGACTGGCATAGAAATAACTTTGTCGTCAACGATTTTATTGAGGAACATGACAAAAGAATCTCTTCATTTATTTGAAACAATATTTAACCGTATGGTTTCGAACCTTTCTAGCAAATAAATAAAACGTTATCAAATTGCCTATTCATTCCACAGACGACTCGGCTCAGTTGCCCGTCGGCACCCAGGAGGAGCAGGAGGAGCAAGAGGTGTCCTGCAGCCGACCCCCTTCGGCGCGCAGGGGGCAGAGCTCTCACCCGGTCCTGACTGAGGCCGTGATGGCCAACCAAGAGACCACCGTCACCCTCCTGAATGACATGCGCGACGAGATGCGCCTCACACGCCAGAATGTGGCCCAATTGGTCCATGCCGTGTCGGGCATCGGCGACAATCTGAAGGGCATCGGCGACAGTCTGTCGGGCATCGGCGACAGTCTCCGAATGATAGCTGAAAGAGACCAATAAAGACCGTAACCACTTTTGGCGTTGGTGTCATTATTATTATAATTAAATAATTATTAGCTGGATGAATGCCTTTTTTCGTTCCGTTCTTTTAAAGTTCGATTTGATACCCTGCATGCATGGTAAACTGAGTGTCATCTGGTCACTTTTAAACTGTCAGCTACTTTTATTCAACTAAAACTGTAAAATGCAATTAAAAAATGGTTCCAATTCATTAATCAGCTCAATTCGATTTCAAACGGCAGTATTTTTTTTTTAATGTATAGATTACTATTAATATGAATTAACCCCAATCTCAGTTCTTACAGTGCATGGGGTAGACTTACTTAAAACTGCTCGATGATCCTAGCTCTTGTCTGCATTCCAGTGGCGTTTGGAGGTGGCTGTTCCACGTCTGGCATGGGGTCGTCAGGTATTTCTGGGTTTAGCAGTGGGATGCCATGCCTGATGGCCATGTTATGGAGCACACTGCAGGCCACGATGATGTTGCAAACCTTTTCAGGCCGGTACTGCAGTGTGCCCCCCGTGCCAGACAGGCAGAGCCATCGACCCTTCAGGAGACCAATTGCACGCTCCACAGTGACTCTTGTGCGTGCGTGCGCCCGGTTATAGGTGCGCTCCTGTTGGGTGGTGGGGTTGGTCAGCGGAGTCATTAGCCATGGCTTCAGTGGATGGCCACGATCCCCTGCATTAAAGAGATATAATTTAATTACAGATACCAGTAATAACATTACAATTTAATTAAATATAGGCCTAAATGTGTAACACTCACCAATAAGCCACCCGTCTTCAACAGCCCCACCCTGGAGACGAATGCCCACAGAGCTATTCTGCACCACAAACGAGTCGTGGGTTCCTCCTGGCCACCGGGCAACGACATTTAGGAGTGCCAAACGGGCATCTCAGATCACTTGGACATTTACCGAGTGGAACCCCTTCCTGTTTACATAATGATGGTGTTTTGATGGCTGTGTGTGCAGTCTATTGCTCCAATTATGTTGGGGAAACCGGCGATGGCGTGGAAAGCCCTCTTGACCTCGACCTGCTGTGCGTGTGCGTATGGGAATTTGATGTAGTCGGGGATTAGGGACATGATGGCATCCAACACTGTGGGCATGATCCTGCTGAGTGAAGGTTGGGAGATGCCCGAGCGATCTGCGATCTCCCGCTGAAACGTCCCGGTGGCCAAGAATCCCAGGGTGGAGAGGACTTGGAGGTGGACGGGGATGGCATGTGTGCGCCTTGTTTGGCGCTCCAATACGGGTCCCAGATTCTGGCACAGGTCGAGCAGGGTTTCCCTGGGGAAGCGGAATCTACTCATGAGCCACTCTCTGCAAACTGGTCTGCCCTGTCCCTGAAGACGCGCTCCCTGCGGAGCGCACCATGTCCCACTGCCAAATCATCTAATACTGCAAGGACCAGGGCCCGTGAGCGGATCGGCGCGGGCGAGAAATCCGCTCTTCGCTCTAGACGGCTTGTTCCGCTCCGCTAATCGTTCATGTTGACCCCGCCCCCAAGTCGCTCTCCGCTCGCTCACCGCTCACCTTGAATCGAGCGCTCCCCGCTCCACATCGCTCGGCAGATTTTTTTTTTTTCTTTTTTGCAGCATGATGTAAATTTGCTTGATTTGACCAAACTACAACAGTCTACACCCCCTGGGCCCCTTAACAATTGTTTGTATTGAGCCGTATTGTAATTGTACCCATTCTGCAATGTTAACACTTTGATCGCCAGAGTTAAATTCATAATTTACCATCCCTCGCCAGCCCTATTTAACATGGAGAAGTTCCCCTTCTTTGCAGGGCTATAACTTTTTAAATTGTATTGCTAAATTGACATTACTATGGCCCATTCAACGTCTTATATCTATTGTTCAGGGTGTAGCAACGTTATACTTTTTCATTCACATATTCATACTAAAATACGGTCTAAAGTATAAGTATGTTTTTATCGTTTTCTGCAGCTTTCTCCAGAACTTGATTTATAGCCCCAAATGCATTATATTGATGATGAAATACAGTTTGATAGGAATCTGTGCAAGATAAAAAATGTCAACTGGACGTGCTTCTAGGAGTTACTAAGTATGATCTGATGTTGACCGGATGGGCGGGGGGTCGTTTATAATTCCGTGGCCAACGTTAGATCATTCATCTAGTGTGGGTGATATGATCATTAGAGCAGTTAGTATAGAACACGTTGAAAAATAACGCTGGATCTTACCGTATCTTCCTCGCGCCGTTGGACGATGAGCGTGGAACTGAAATATTCCTATTATGGGATGTAGAAATATCCGATCCATTTCCAGGTTGTATAATAGTATATACGTCCAAATCATGTTGTTTATCGAGTTATTTGCAACCGATCGAGGTCCAGTGTGTCAAGATGGAGTCCCGCTAACGATGGCGAGTGCCCGGACGAAATGTGGGTGAGCACCACTTCATCCGCATCACTTCCTGTTTGGGCGATCCGCCGATCGGCCACCAGATGGCGCTCTTGAACCGTTGGAGAGTTGAGAGGGGCTCAACAGTACATATCATGTCTCCGGGGGAGAAATATGATTTCGATCACAGATTTTTGAAATATTGATATCAAAGACGCTGCCCAGCGTCTTCGGCAGAATAAGCATGGCGGGGAAAGACGCTGCCCAGCGTCTTCGGCGATTAAAGTGTTAAATAACGTTGTTTATAGCTCTACTAAGCGATGATAGCTAGCCTAGCCACAATGCTATGGTCGCTGCCATTAACGTTAGCATGTAAGCTAACGACAACAACAATGGCGTCATATACTTTTTCTAACAGGATGTGAGTGACGGTTCACCCTTCTCATTGGTTGAAAATGGCCTTCATGTTTGTACATCGCCATCTGTTGCTTTGGCATTGTACTACATGTATATTACATCAGTGTTAAACCACTGTGAGCGGCCCGGAGCGGAGGAGAACTCTCGCTCCGGACGTCGCGCCGACCCATTTTAAAACCCACTCCGTCGCTCACGTCAAAACTGCCCGCTCCGCTCCCCGCGACGCGCCGCTCACATGGCCTGGCAAGGACTGCGTTATCCATGCTGCATACATTCTGAAATCCATGTTCCAAATGTAATTTATAGGGTTTGCCGATGATTACACTCATGTCGCTAATTTAATTACGGGTCATACAGAACACCTGGGTATATTGAAACTCTTGATTGATTTTCTTTCAATCTGCGCTCCAATTGGGTCGTTGTTGGTCAGGGACGATTCTAGCCATGCATGGCTTCAGTGGATAACCGTGATCACCTGCATTTAAGTGATATATATATGTATATATTCTCTCCCCACCGTATGTATATTTCTCTCCCACCCACCCACCCCCTCCTAATGTACAGTCTCCTCCCCACCGTATGTATATATTCTCTCCCCACCGTATGTATATTTCTCTCCCTCCCACCCACCCACCCCCTCCTAATGTACAGTCCCCTCCCCATATATACTCTGTCAGGATCTATGGGTAACAGTACTGTATATTTGCATATCGTATATGTCACAAATGTAACAGTACTAAATACCTGTGTGTCATGTATGTCCCTATGCCATAAATGTCATGTATGTCATAAATGTCACTATGAATTGAAAATGGGGGACCCTGATGTAAACAAGACAAACGTCTTTCTCTGGTCTGCATCCCCTTAACAATTGTGTGTATTGAGCCATACTGTATTGTACCCATTCTGCAATCTGTTAAATAAAGTTTTCATTCGTTCATTCATGGTGTCGTTATATAATATTAGATATGAATTGTGAAATGTATTGTCAATGCCATGATTATTACATAATAATATAGCCTAGGCTTAATGCTACATTTCCACATGCCAGAATGATACCAACTAGTAATGTTAAAAAGCTGTCATAACTAATTATTAAAACGTGAAATATTCTCTCCTACGCATTCCTTCCATGACATGTGTTTTCCCATGTGCTTGATTGACAGCTGCTGCAGTGATGTGCCTGGATTGCAAAGTGCTTTCACTCTCACTCTTGAAATTAACATGTTTTGACTGCAGAAATTGGTTCTTTGTAGTCAAATTATGCATGCTAATAGCCATGTTAGCTTGCTGTTGAGCACTCTGTAGGGGCTGTTGTGTACTCTGTAGGGGCTGTTATGCACTCTCTAGGGGCTGTTGTGCACTCTGTAAGGGCTGTTGTGCACTCTGTAGGGGCTGTTGTGCACTCTGTAGGGGCTGTTGTGCACTCTGTAGGGGCTGTTGAGGACTGTTGAGTTCATGCCTAATAAGCAGCTATACTCACAAAATAGTTATTTGCTCTCAGCACGTGAACAAGAAGTATAACAATAATACAATCTGATACTGTACTGATAATAGAATCTGCAATTGGGTATAATCTTAACTTTGTATGGGCCTTGTTGTTACCAATTATTTCTTATATCATGGCATCATATCAACAAATATTGTGCTATGCATTCTAGGCCATATTGCCCAATGCCCACCCATGGGTTTTCGAGACAAACAGGAAGCTCTTTAGTTCCGGCCACAATTTCATTCAGAATCAAGAAAACATCACGCATATCATATAGGTACAAATGTAGCTATATATATATAAATTAACTTCTCTTTCTCTGTGTCCTGCTCAAGTGATTGGTGGTGCACCCCCCCCCCCCCAATTATTGATTAATGAATGTATCATTAAAAAAAATTGGCGGGTCCAAAATGGATGTTGTTGTTTACATGTTGCATGCATGTATCCCCTCCCTACTTCCCATTTCCCCCACATGGAATGCACCTGCTTGGATAAATTACATGCTGTTGCTCTAGTGCAACATCTAGTGGCTGAATGTTATCTATAGCACCTTAAAGGCCAACTTGCATGTTGTATTTTTGTTCAATAAACAATGTGGACTAGGGTGACTTTCATGAAGAAGGAAAAAGAATTATTGAAATTGACCCAGTTTTAGCGTTTTTATCAAACATTTTGTCTGCCCAACACAATCACCACGCACGTGGATATTTTAATCAATGGTTCATAACGTGCGCGTGTAATCGAAATGATGTCGTCACAACAGGTGCAGGGCACCAGGGGGCTCTGAGAGTCACACACAGCTAGTGGCAGGCACTGCAGGCAGAGAGCCTTGCTACTACTAGCCGAATGAAAATGTATCTGTTTCACCTAACAACACTATTGCTCCGTGATCATAGCCATCCATCTCTAAAGCTAACCACTATTTGTAAAAGCCACAACCACGTTACCATATTTGTAATAATGTAAATCATTGTGTCGTTGTACAAATTGTGTATACACCGTTAGAAGCTAACATAGCTTAGCTTGGTAGCTATTGTGCTAACAACATATCCCGACGTCCGGCTCGCTGGCCGGCATGAACGCCCGACCCAAAATGGTTCTCTCCTCTCTGTACATCCCCGTCCCCACGGGTACCCTGCCGGTGAGCCCATGGACGGCAGCCGTAGGGTGCTCGAGCCCGTAACGCTAGTGGTACACGATAGCTATGAGCTAACTAACGCTACAGGCTCAAACACCCTACGGCCGCCGCTGTTGTCGCGTCCACAAGCTCCCCGGCAGGACACCCGCGAGGACGGGGGCACACAAAGAGGAGAGAACCACCCCAAATCGGGCACTCATGCCGGCCGACGTTGTTAGCACAATAGTAGCCCACTGTGATGCACCGAGTGGGCCACCATTGATCAACATGCAGCGACGTGTAGCTTGCATGATGCGTGTGCAGTGCTTTGCCACACAGGTCTGAGAAGAGGACCTGCACATGATTTTACTCGTTCCCCAAACTCCTCTACATGCCCCGATCTAAAATGGTTCACGACAGTAGACATAATGCTAACGTTAGCCAGCGCCATATATCGAGTAGTACTATGACCCGGACGGGCATAAGGCATACGTTTCCTGAAGTGACGTCACGGCCGTGCTAGCATCTGATAAGCTTTTAGATTTGCTCGTGCATGTTATTCGTGCGTGGACCTTTTTAACCATTTCTGAGTGAAATTTCCGCCGTCAAATGGATTTTTTTTTTTTTTATTTAGATACCAATGATGTAAACTACCCATAATTGCAGAGTAGGGTTTAACCTGCAAGTTGGGCTTTAAGTACCTAGTGGAAGAACCTTGTGTTTTGTTGAATAACTCCATAGTTTACAAGGGAATTATTGTTTTTTTTCAACTTGGAAAGTTCTATTTAGGCCTTGGTGTTTTGAACCTCCATGTGAAATATGGTGCAAATACACCTTTCCCCCAGTGAGTGACAGACATTTATCTTGATATTGTCTTGGTGCGTTTTCTTAGCAGACAAACAAACAAGCTAATTATATTACAAGGTATGTAATACATGAAGCAGAACAGTCAAATTACAGTTAAAAGGCTGGGTGACAGTTTCAGGTGTGTGTGTAAACAACTCTGCGATAGAGTCCTTAAAAGTAGTGAGGGGAGTCAATTTGTCCTTTTGGAACAATTCATATCGCAACACCAGCAGCATGATCTTCTCGTCTTTCCTCAGTAAAAACGTTAGATTTAGATCGTCCTCACCCTGCTCCGTCAAAACTTAGTTCATGGCAAACAGTGTCTCCTGTAGATGGCCAGCAAGTGCCAGCTCCCGCTACTCTCCACTCTACTGCCTTGTCACTGTCTGCTACCCTTCACTAAGACGCAGCCATATTTGTCCCAGTGGTGGCAGTGGACTGGCACCGGCGGTGTTTAAACGGCCACAGTCATCCTCCCTATGTAACTCATATGCTTCACAGCAGATGGCACAAAGTACTGCTGTCCTCTCGTCCCAGCTGCACCTCACCTGTGAAGAATCGGAGGAAGTGTGAATAAAATTATGCAGGTCTGCTCAGAAGCACAGCAAAGTGGGAGCAGGTCAATCCGCGTACCGCGGTTTGCCCCAGTGATTATCTCGTCAGTGTCATACAAGCCAGATCAGACCGTTAGACAATTAGCACCTTTGGAGTCCCCCCAACATGCAGGGACAGAGACAATGTATGTTGGCGCAGCGCATGAATAATACGGTAAGAGATGCAGCACCTAGATAATCATGAGCAGACTAGAGAGGCACAGTAGCTGCCCTTTATAGCACAGCTGGATGTACCATCAGCCACTGTGATGAGTAATATCCACTCTCCATCTGCACTCTTATTAGTGTGGTATTCCACCGATTTTGCAAACACTACTCTTGCCAGAGCGTTCGCGCCCCATACACATCAAAACGACCGGCTTGCCTATGGCAACAGCGCTATTCAAACTTTGGCTACGAATCGACTTTAAACGGGAACATTTCGGTCCAATTGGAAATGCATTGCAAGTTAGAGTGCGGCAGCTGAAATAATCTTTTTTCCACTACCTTGGGTAAATTGTGAGAGTGATCTCAATTTTGGACGTAGAAAAAAAACAAACACATCAAAACGATGACACGGCTGTCAGCTCACGCACAAAAGAAAAATAAATGGAATTGGACATTTATATCTCAACTGATGACCATTTGTTTGAAGGTTCTCCTCCCCATAGACCCCAATGTAATTTTTTGCTTTTTTCCCCTTCTGTTCCGATCGCCACCGGGGCCACAATATCGCACACAACCCTTCGACTACTCCTTGAAGTGCTCATGTGCGCGTCACAACGCTTCATCTCTTATAGTTTTCTTTTAATCAACGTGACAATGCAGTCATGCATCTGCCTCCATTGGAATACATTCAAAGTGAAAATGCAAAGTCATTCGTGATTACATCACCTGTGTGGCTCATGGCTCATGATTGGTTCAGCCTAACAGCTGTGAGGCTCATGGCTCATGGCTCAGCTGACCTGCCAATGACCTCATCGACTTAACCCTTCATTGCCCCTCTGTGTAGCAGTACTGAATTGCTTGACAGCGCCCTCTGTCTTGCGGGTTGTGTCATTGTACTCAGTAGGGATATCCTCTTTCATTGGTCGATGTTGACCACCTTTCATTGGTCGATGTTGACCACTCCCCCGATCCTTAGACCACGCCCCCTTAGGCCACACCCCCTCAGTGTATCTCTTGAACCGTTTGTCGTAGAGACTTGCGGATTGTGCCATTGTACTCGGTAGGGATATCCTCTTTCATTGGTCGATGTTAACCACTCCCCCGATCATTAGACCACGCCCCCTTAGGCCACACCTCCTTAGTCCTGAACAATTTCAAAAACTCGGAAAAGTTAAAAAAAAAATCAAAAACTCGGAAAAGTCCAAAAAATTTCAAAAACTCGGAAAAGTCAGAAAACTCGGAAAAATCCGAAAACTCTGAAAAATCACTGTACAGGCGCACCAACCCACCTGTAGGAGTCGCTGTCCACAACGTCCGATCCCCACCCACCGGCTTTCCCACCCCCTAATACTGCCAATTGTATTAGTATGAACGACCAGCCAAGCCTGAAGCAACGGCGAGAGCTGGGCTCGAACCCAGGATATCCTGCGCTAGTGGCGAGCGCCTTGCCCACTGCGCCACTTAGCCGCCCAGTGAGCATCATTTTGTAAATTGGTGTTGTCATGAGTTTATTAATCATGGGAAATTTGACATCACCACGACAACCCTAACCAACACCCCTTCCTTTTTCCTCCCGTTCGACTGTGGAGCCTTTTGTAATATAATTGGAAATAATCTCATTTGAGTCATAATTAATCACACTCCTGTTTAGAGACTAGGGGGCATGTGCATGCATTCATCCATGACTTTTAATCAGGGGTGGTATTCCAGTAATTATTCTTCTGTAGCCCTTGTGAAACAGGCAATTTTTTGTGCGCTCGAGACAACTGCATAGTCTGGTTCAGCGTGACTGCTGGACTGTGAGTAGAAGACACAGCCCAGAGGTGATCATTACGACACGCTGATCAAATTAAAACAGCATTTCCAGGATAAAATTGTGAGCGACCTCTTGTTTCAAGCGATCCATCAGAAGAGGCATGTCTTGGCAGGCTTATGTTGCGAAACTCTCCCCTCATACTGTAACTTTTATACCTTGGAAGTGGTGTTAAGTAATTCGTGTGACTAAATTGTAACGACAGCTCAGTCAACCCTGGAGCTCATGGACGCGTGAGTGTATGGGTGTGAGGTATATTTCTAGGAACATTTGAGGGTGATAATGACAGTGGGGGGAATTCTTGTGAGCGTTCTGGGCAGCTTACCATGGCCCCAGAATAGCGAACAACAAGAACAACGCGCCCGAGGGCCGAGGCAGAGATACATGGAAGTTCAAGCTGTTCATTTCAATTTGAGAATGCATCATTTTTATATTTATAGAGGAAGTTGTTTGTTTTAAACAAAGTAACACCAGAGACACACAGGACGCAGAAACGCCGTTTTATGTTTTCAGAGGAGCAATGTTTCCAAACGTTATAATCTAGACTCCGTTTTAAGTTTTCAGAGGAGCAATGTTGTTATTATATATTTATAATCTAGATTGTCAGTTAGAGTGTTGTGTTTATTCATAGTTAAAGACAGTAGAGGTTGAGAACTTTCTGGGGATGTATCACATTCACACTCCCAAGTGATTTGGATTGACTTTAATTGCAAATACATGGACCAGCACAGGGGTTAATTTCTTGAGCGAGTAGGAGCCTGGCTGTTCACACCAGAAGCCGTTTCTGTGCTGTAAGTGATGTGTTTCTGCGTTTATCACAGGTTGTCAGTTTACTTCTGGAGGTTGGGGGTTGTGGGACGGGGGTTGTGGAACAGGGGTTGAGGGATGGGGTTTAGAGACGGGGGTTGAGGGACGGGTTGAGGGTTGAGGGACGGGGGTTGAGGGACAGTTTTGCTGAATAAATGAATAATTGCATAATAGTGCTTTTCTAGTTACAACAACACCTTTCAAGTTAAAAGGCGTATTTCAAACTAGAAACAAACTAAACGTTTTGAGTTTGTATGAAATGTACTTCAGAAGAACCATGAAATTTACTTCACCCTGTCTGCAATTGGCCCAAATATCACATGGTCGGTTGTATCGGCTGGGAGATAGTTCAGGCCACCAAACCCACCAGACACACCTTGCGAGTGTGGGGCAGCTCGAACGTCTGCGCTTCACTTGCCCGTCGGGTTAATCAGCGCTGGTCTTTCCACCCACTGCACGTGTCAAGCAGCCCTGCGTGTGGTTCACGTGCATGAAGCGCTCTTTTAGGCTCTCCAAGCTCGAATGAAAAACTCGATCCGGTCAAGCGTGACTTGCAGCTCCGCGCCCACAGGATGTGTCACGGAGGTTCCCGCTGTCCTCTAGAAACTCTGAGCTCATTCATTCCCTGACTCCGGTCGTATTCCTTTCCTGTACTCAGGGCCGCCTGGGAGAAATGCGAGGCCCTGTGCGAGATTTAACGCGAGCCCCCCCCCCCCCCCCCCCCAAAAGGTTAAAAAAAAAAAAAAAAAAAGTATATATATATATATATATATATATATATATATATTTTTTTTTTTCATACAGTCAACATATTCTTAAATAATAGCGCTGCCCGAGGCGGGGCATGATACAGTCAACATATAGCAAAAGAGAGAGCGAGAGAGAGCTCCCGTTCTACAGTCAATATACAGTGTACAGAGAGAGAGAGAGAGAGAGACACATTGGAAATAAATTGAAATGCTATTTGGCCCTAAACAGAGAGTACACAGTGGCAGAATACCTGAGCACTGTGACTGAAGATCCTTGACTATACAGACTCAGCGAGCACAGCCTAGCCATCGAGAAAGGCCGCCATAGGCAGACTGTGTGTGTTAGAAAGAGAGAGAGAGAGAGAGAGCATGTGTGTTAGAGAGAGAGCATGTATGAGAGAGAGAGAGAGAGAGAGAGAGAGCATGTGTGTGTGTGTTAGAGAGAGAGCATGTATGAGAGATCCAAAAGGACAAAGATCAACACTTAAATCCAAGAGAGAGAGAGAGAGAGAGAGAGAGACACATTGGAAAGAAATTGAAATGCTATTTGGCCCTAAACAGAGAGTACACAGTGGCAGAATACCTGAGCACTGTGACTGAAGATCCTTGACTATACAGACTCAGCGAGCACAGCCTAGCCATCGAGAAAGGCCGCCATAGGCAGACTGTGTGTGTTAGAAAGAGAGAGAGAGAGAGAGAGCATGTGTGTTAGAGAGAGATCATGTATGAGAGAGAGAGAGAGAGAGAGAGAGAGAGAGCATGTGTGTGTGTGTTAGAGAGAGAGCATGTATGAGAGATCCAAAAGGACAAAGATCAACACTTAAATCCAAGAGAGAGAGAGAGAGAGAGACACATTGGAAAGAAATTGAAATGCTATTTGGCCCTAAACAGAGAGTACACAGTGGCAGAATACCCGAGCACTGTGACTGAAGATCCTTGACTATACAGACTCAGCGAGCACAGCCTAGCCATCGAGAAAGGCCGCCATAGGCAGACTGTGTGTGTTAGAAAGAGAGAGAGAGAGAGAGAGCATGTGTGTTAGAGAGAGAGCATGTATGAGAGAGAGAGAGAGAGAGAGAGCATGTGTGTGTGTGTTAGAGAGAGAGCATGTATGAGAGATCCAAAAGGACAAAGATCAACACTTAAATCCAAGAGAGAGAGAGAGAGAGAGAGAGAGAGAGAGAGAGAGAGACACATTGGAAAGAAATTGAAATGCTATTTGGCCCTAAACAGAGAGTACACAGTGGCAGAATACCTGAGCACTGTGACTGAAGATCCTTGACTATACAGACTCAGCGAGCACAGCCTAGCCATCGAGAAAGGCCGCCATAGGCAGACTGTGTGTTAGAAAGAGAGAGAGAGAGAGCATGTGTGTTAGAGAGAGAGCATGTATGAGAGATCCAAAAGGACAAAGATCAACACTTAAATCCAAAGAGAAGAGGGTCTATACCAGAGAAACCAAAGCAGCAAGGAGCCAATGGCCGACATCAGCTAAATAGGCTAGCCAGGTACTGTGACACACACAGCTTTGGCCAACGGCCCAACGCTACCCAAGCTACACAAACGACCAAGACATTCACACACAGCACATGTCGTATCTCCAAATGTTGTGAAGTAGCATATGTTTTGCCTGGAAAAAAACATCGTTATTAACAAAACATTCGGGAGGGGAAGGAAGGAAGAGTGGGGTAATGTCATGACATTTTCATTAATCTTACCTGCACCAAGGAACGCAGGGCGAAAGGCCGTAACACAGGTCTCCACGTTGACGAAAGGCCTCTCGCTGTCGGGACAAAAATAAGCTGCTGCCAGAGCCTTGTCATGGTGCAGGCCCGACTACATCTTCTGTCAAAGATGATGTCGTAGTCAGAGTGCCAGAACCCCCTGCTATTCTCACGGCTAATGTCAATGGTCGTAGCACAAGCTAACAGCTAACTCAAGGCTAACTGATAGCATCAAACGAACGTTCCCAGCCGAGCGCAGCCGGCAGTTAACGTCGAAGCTAAACAGCTAACTGGCTAACAGTTAGCTCAACCAGGCTATCACTAACCATTAGCTAACGCAGAAGCAAGCTATGCGGCTACATACAGCCAGGTGCTGACACCAGGCACACACCGTTAGCTACTAGTAGTACTATTAGCTAGTCGGCCAGTTTAGCTCCAGAGAGTGAGAGAGAGAGAGAGAGAGAGCGATGTCCACGGCGGGAATAGAATAGAGTTAATAGAATAGGTTAAAAACTCACCAAACGTCCAAGAGGATGGAGACAACCGCGTGGAGTTGACGAAGTTCATCTGCCAAACGACCATTCTACATCCTTGGCTGCAGGTTAGCTAACGCTAGATAGCCTTTAGCTAAGCTAGCTACTAGCCGACATCATCATGGGCCATGGCTATTTCCCCGACTGCATCATGACAAGGCTCCGGCCATTTGTCCCGCCTTTCGTCAACGTTCCTTGGTGACTGACCGACTGATAATGACCGACCTTGGCTGGCATAACTAATCATAATAGTCAAAAGCTGCACGCGCGAAATATTCAAACGCAGCTGACTCTTCTTCCGGCGGCGTACTATGATGTAAGTAACCACTCCCTTCGTTGAAACCAATAGTATGTCTGCTGCAGAACCAGAGCTCCAATAGTGACCCAGGTGCAGACCCAGGAACAAGTCAGACACATTCTACAAACGTGTCTAATGTGAAATATATAAGCATATAAGCAAAACTAGATTTTAGGTATGTGATGAAAAAGGGCCTCGCGGGAAGGGGGGCCCCGCAAAAAAAAAAAAAAAAAAAAAAAAAAAAATGTTTTTTATTTTTTATTTTGCGATGCCCCCCTTCCCGCGAGGCCCTGTGCGACCGCACTGCTCGCACACCCCCTGAGGCGGCCCTGCCTGTACTCATGCATATACACAGCGGTCTCTCGGTGTTGCTCTATCCCAGTGGTTCTCAGACCTTTTCTGTCAGGCCCCCCGCCCCAACAAAATAGTCATGAAATGGGCCTGAAGTTTAAATTGAAATAACATCAATATCATGACCTTTAAAATTGTGCAACCACTTAAGAATAATATTCCAGATAACCAGAAACTGAGGGGGAAAAATATGAAATTGTGCAATCCCTTTGCTAGAACAATAACATACATAACTAACAATACAGTTCAATAGACTCAGACTGTGTGCTTTTAAAAAAATAGAGAGAAATCTCGCCATGAGTTTTGTATTTTCTTGCCTTGAAAAAATAAAATATAAAAGTATATCAATATCTTCCTTTTGAATAAAAGCTCAGGAATCAGGATTGTGAAACCTAATTAGCCTAATCCATGTCAAAAAGAGTAGTACACACACACACACACACACACACACACACACACACACACACACACACACACACACACACACACACACACACACAGAGAGGGAATAGCTTATAGCTGATTTAATCATTTACAAATATGTCTGCTAATGAAGTGAATTATGTATTATCATCAACTATCCAGTTAGTTTTGACTACTTCAAATCATTGAACGTACAGGGAGGGGGAGAGGGAGGGAGAGAGATGGAGAGAGAGAGAGATGGGCTCAGCCCCTTCCAATTCCTCACTGTTGCAGGTGGAGTTTCATCAAAAACAAAAGTTATCAAATGCGAGTGAAACACGCACTATCAAGTCCTGGCTTTAGGCAGAATCACAAACAGTGGTTTTAGAGAAGTTATTTATATTTAGAACATGATTCATTCATTCATTGCGCACTAATTAGATAACATTTTGCGCATGTTATGACTTTGAACGTCTGCCATTTCCACGGCAAAGACGGGACATAAGTAACGATACCATGCGTCGGTCATGAATATTCAAATCGATCGAAACGCACTTGTGAATTGAGGCATTTTCGGTTTTGCAATTAGATTTTGTATTACTAGTTTCCATGCATTGTATTTCACTCCCAATTGGCTGTGTGTGTGTGTGTGTGTGTGTGTATCTGTGTCCACGCTCTGGGATGAGGAAACCCAGATCAATCATATTAAATATCCAATCACTGTGCTCAGCTCATATGTTGGGGTGACAACAACACTGGAGTCAGATTTCACACAACACTGGAACATGGCGAGCGGAGTCGAGAGGCAGCAGTGTGGGGAATACAATGACGAGGGAATGAAAACAGTTAACAGAAAAAATACTGTCTGCAAGCATTGCTTCACATGTGTCGCCTACATATATGGAAACACTTAAATATGAGAGCCACCACCCAGCAATATCCCTGTCTGGAAGCAGGACAGTCGAGCAGGTAACAACGTGAAAAATCTTGATGCCTTCCAACATGCCTAACCTACTGGTTCAGAAAAAAAATAAAAAAAATAACAAGTGCAGTGGGGAGTCTGGGGACGTTCATTGCGAAAGATTTGCAGCCAATTTAGGTGGTTAGAGGCTTTCCTCACCTAATGAAAACGCTCGATCTGCATTAGACTGTGCCCTCTTGTACATTTTTCAGCACCAAGTAATTCCCGACTTCTATGAAACAACACGCAAAGGCCTTGAAGATCAATTGGCAAAAGCACAGAGCCTTGCACTCACCAGGGATAGTTGGACCTCTAGGGCAGGGGTTCCCAAACTTTTTTGGCCGTGCACCCCCTGTCACCTCCCGACCTAGCTGACGCACCCCCCAATGGGTTTCTGTTAGAAAAAATTGTTGCTGGTCTCCGTGCACAGATTTTATTTTTTATTTTATCTCTTCCCATGGCGACTATGGATAGGGAATTCCTTTATTTAATTAAAATGTTCACCACAACATGGATGCATGTACTCTGCCAGCATGTTTAATATCCATAATACTAAAGGTTTGACAAAGATTTTTATGAAATTTTATTGTAATTATTTTTTTTTTTTTTTAACCATTAGCCTTTTTATGTCACGCACCACCTAGAGGGTGCTCGCGCACCACAGTTTGGGAACCACTGCTCTAGGGCAACAGAGAGTTACCTCACTGTGACGGTCCTCTATTATGTCTGATTGGGAGATGAAGAGCGCAGTACTCCAAACCCCTCCCATTTATTGACAAATACAGTGACTGAGTGGAAGTTGGAGAGTCCAAACATGACACACAGTATTACACAGCAAATGTTGTGACATAAATATAAAACGTATTTATAAATGTTATATGAAAATAAATAATTTATTTGGGAGTGAAATACAATGCATTGGAAACTAGTAGTAGTAACACAAAATGTGTAGCACTCGACCTTAGACTACACAGGCTCAACTAACTAATACTAATGCAATGGCATCAAGCACACTACACAGTACACACATACACAATACACAACTGTTGTGAGTCCATGAAACCTTGAGGGGTAAAGAGGAGTGGGACTGCTGCTGTCTGTATGTGAGGGGATCATCCCTATGTTCCCCGGGTCCTATGTTCCCCGCTTGATTGATTAATAGATTGAAAATGTTTATACATTTTTATTATTTTATTAATTATTAATGTCCGCCTTGTTTCGAACTGCTTAAGCTTAGGCCCTCTTTCGAAGTTGGTTAAGGTTAGAGTTTGGAATCAGGGCTGGTGGTCTAAAATGTTCAACCAATCAATCAATCAATCAATCAAGCGGGGACATAGGACCCGGGGAACATAGACATGCTCCCTATGTGAGGATGAGAAATGGGACTGTGTGTGTGTGTGTGTGTGTGTGTGTGTGTGTGTGTGTGTGTGTGTCCATCAGTAATCCAATGAGATGATGAAGACAAAATGTTGGAACAATCTGTGAACAATGCAGGGAAAAATAAAACGTTTTTTTTTAAATCTCACTCTGAAATCCCTTGCAGGAAGACAACAACTGGAAGCCGTGGAGCATGATGGAGAATTAATGTCTTATATCCAGCCTCTTTGCTAACGGTTACCGTGAAGTTTGTTGCACAGCTAGCTTAGCGTTATCTAAAAGATAAAAACAGCAGTTGGTGTTTGTGCATTTCCAAATTGTGCCAACAACATGTCGCCCACTTTGCGTAGCATTCATAGACTAGTATTATACGGACATGCCATTCCATGAGCGGAGAGACCTGTTGCAGACAGAGTGGAGGTAATGTAATTATTACAAATGTTAACTGACTGTTTTAACTGCCAATAAGCATTAGGCATTGGGTATATTGCTGTGCATTGTTATATCCGCAGAGCGAGACCTAATAAAATCGGTAGCGTGTGTGTGTCTGTAACTCTGACGGCGCTCTTTCCCTTTTTATGTATTGTATTTAAAAATGGACTGACTGCGCTCTTCAAACGCAGTCAATACAAATGTATTGGACGTCTCTATATGCCATTAGGACAAATTATGTTATTCCATTTAAGGTTTTCTCAGTGTGCACAGAAGTCAGTTTGTAGCACCTACTCCCGAACTCCGCATGCGCAGCGCAGATTGATAAACCTAGATATCTGGACAATCCAGAGAGACTCCGTGGGCAATCTGTGCATGCAGAGTTCGGGGGTAGGTGCGGAAAAGTGACTATACCTCGGCCCAGAAAGTGCCGATCGACTTGGGATTGGTCTCTCCGTGTTCAGGAGACTCAAGCGTATAAAAGTCTATTGGATCATGTCTCCAGCACCCCCACAGCCATAGCTACTGTACAACCACTTAATGTCAAGGCTCTCATCCACATTCATTAGTTTTCTCCCCGCGCTCTCTCTCCCATGAGCTCAATGTAATGCGGAAGTGCAGTGGTCTATATTGGTTGTGCACACTAACAGCATTGTCCATCGGAATACATACAGTTCCGTAGATAGTTACGTTACACCTTTTTAACGCAAGAACGTGATAGTGGGGCGCCCCAGTGGCGCACTGCATACTGCAACGCAGACCTACGCGGTTGACCCGGGTTCGCTTCCCGCTCCCGGACGGATTTGCTGCATGTCCTCCCCCACATCTTCTCCCGTTCTCCCTCTCCTCTGTCGGTCATGTCTGACCAATAAAGCTGGAAAAACGCTAAAAAGAAATCTTTAAAAAAAAGACCGTGATAGTGAACGCAAGCTCAGAGCATACAAGGCTCAGAGAGCCTCCAGGCAATCAGCCAAGTGATCAATGCCTTCGGTTTGCTGTTTGGACCAGCTGCCTCTATGTGGATCAATCAATCTCGTGTTCTTGGCGTACATTCAAATGTTGGAAGCGTGACACCTCGCAGGGCACATTCTGTTGTTGTTTACCATAATATTCCTCTCCAGATGTGCACGGCGATTGACATTTTACGTCGCTGATCTTTTGGAAATATTCCTCTTCAGATTTGCATGCCAAGTTAACTAAGACGCTTGTGGCTTGTTATTCAGACAAATATTACAGCATGGTACTTGGCTTGCATTGTGGTGTTGTAAAAATGTGTAATGTGACTATTGTGGTTACCCTGTTTTATATACAGCTCTTTTTTCTTTTTTTTTAAATCTTTTTCCCCCTCCTTTTTCCTCCGATTTTCTCCCATCTCAATGTTAGTCGTTATGCCAATTCCCAATCCCCTTCCTGGTCGCTGCGCACTTACCCCCCACAGTCGGTCTGGGAGAGTGGAGGCTATCACGTGCTTCCTACGACACACGTCTAGCCAATCAACCGCTTCTTTTCACCTGGCAGCGCGGACTCTCACTGAGAGCGTGGAAGGATCACACTACCGCCCTTAGATCCTATCCGCGCTTAGCAGGCGCCCCGACCAAACTGTAGGAGTCGCTGTTTACAACGACCCGGACCCACCCCGGCAGCTTCTCCCACCCTCTAATACTGCCAATTGTATTAGTGTGAACGGCCAGCCAAGCTGGTGACAACCCCGGAGCTGTGAGCTGGATTCGAACAGGCGAAGTTTTATATACAGCTCTAAGACAGGACGCTGTAATGTTATATGGCTAATCCAGCGTAAATTGGAAGCTGCATGGTTTGCGGTTAGTGAGGCAGGCAGGAGTTGTCGTTGTGTTGTCCAGGTAACAGTAGCTTGCTACCTAAGATTACAGTCAAATGGGTGGATTTCACTAGCATGCTAGTGGGTAGCTATTAGGTGCTTCACCAGCGGCATCCTCAGCTATTGCACCCTGTTAACAGTAGTTATTTGCTTCTTTTGGTTGATGTGGACTGGATTGCCTTCCTTTTAACTGGTTGTAGCCTGTAGGGCATCACTTTGTACCAAAATCAAGTTCTAACAAGTCCAGTAAGAGACAAGTATGAGAATCTGTTAACAGTAATTCCACCTTTTATTATATCCCTTCCCCCCGGAGCCCTATCCCGCTTCATAATCGTGAGCAAACTACAAATCATTGTCATCGGATGTCCCAGAGAGAGAGAGAAAGGTAGAGAATGAACGTGTATGATAGACAGAGGGAGGGAGAGAGTAGAGAGACCATGTACAACTGGTAATCAGATGCAGCGCTAATCTTTAACTCAATCTGCGCCGTCCACGTATATATATACGTTTTTTGGTCCGTTTTCCTTTTTTCTATTTTAATATTCTATTTAGTGTCACAGACCTATATTAGCGTTAAAAGGCATACTGGGACCCTGAGGGTGCAGTACCGGCCAGATCCTTCTAGGTGGCAGTATCGAGAGTGCAGTAAACCCTGTTCCAGACTGTGTGTTACATCTAAACCCCTCCGGGCGGAGAATTTTGGTCCAGGCAAGCCTAGCGGTTCACCCGATCACATTGAAACGTGTCCAGGACACTCGATGCATGTGTTGTGCCGGATTATGTCGGGGACCAGATGGACATCAATACTGGAAATTGCGATGAGACAATTGGAATATTCTTTTTGGAATAACCCAGATCAAAGGTAAGGACTATCTGACGTCAATTCCACCTTGATCCTACAATGTTTTCATATCGATCCAGCTGATCAGCGTGTGTGGTGTTCAAAACCAATGCCGTTACTGGCGACCAAACCATCAAAAAACGCCCCCCCCCCCCCCCCCCCCCTTTCATGCATTCATGATGAAACATAATACCTATTATATACATTTGATTTGGAAATAGTAGCGTGTCCAGGGATGAAACGCCAATGCTTTTAGCAGAATTCACGTAGCGCCCTATAACTCAGCTTTTCAGGAATTAGCCCAGATCACTCTGAAATTATACAATATTCACCACGGGATAACTCGCAAATGTATACATGAACAAATTGGGGAGTTAGGGAAGAAATTTAAAAGAGCTTTCCTTAAAATGAAAACGGTTCACAAGACGAGGTATCGGTTAGGGATGACACAATACATCACAATACTAATATAGGATGATAGGGACTGTGATGATAGTATTGTTCGATTTTGAAAAGGGACTTGAATCAGCTACTTCCACTGTACAAACGGACTACTGACGGATATACTAAAGCATTACATCACGCGCAGGAGTGGGTTATGAGAATTAGACCATGCCTAGGGGTGGTAGTTAGGCCCCCCTAGGCATGGTCTAATTCTCATAACCCACGACTGCGCGTGGTGTAATGGCTTTTATATTGTATGGTTTGTATAAATAGAATATACATTGTGTATTATGTTTAGTTTATAGTTTCAGTTTATATGTATACTGTAGTTATAGCTTATATTTTTAGTTTGTATAGATAGAATATACGTTGTGTATTGTGTTTACAAATCTACTACGGTTGAGGAGCCGGGACAAACAAGCATCTCACGTTTTTCTGAATGTATGTATATATATTTTAAAAAGCTGTGAAGAATCTGAATCTGAATCATATCATATCCTCATTTCATTGGTCATCAAATAATCTCTCCACATTTTATGTGTTGATGGAAAGTACGTGATGTGAGACAGGGTTAAAAATATAAAGAACAAAACTGCTCTCTGATTCCCTGTCTGTGTTTGTCTCTGTCCTACATTGACTCTTGTTACCAAAGTTCAAGAGACTTTTTAATTTAATTTAATTTTGCAAGCTTCGTAGCGCTAGCTTGCCACTCTATTCTGTATTCAGAGGGGTCTATGCATTTCCATCACATCCATTCGATTTGACCTCCCTTACTGCAGCCTATTCATTCCCTAGCTCAGGTAGACATGCTGTACAAGAAAGGAGCACTTGTGTGTCATGAAGAGAGAGTGAAGGGATTTAAATTGCTTAAGGGGGGAATACCATTAAATGTCAGCCTTGAAATCTGCCGTTCCCGTTAAAAGCCCAACTGATCCCAACAATTGGGTTATATTAGCCCTGCCACCCGAAAATTATAAATATGAACATAGACATGCTTTCAGTCTCTAGTTGACTGCCTGTGCTCTCGATACAAGGGCTAACACAACAGGTGAATATGAGTTTTTAATTGTATTAGCTATATTGCGTGGCTTGATACGGTTTGTTTGCATTGGTAATGTTTGTAAACATTGGAATAAAATGGAGCCATTTCAATATACAATTATAATAATAATAATAAACTTTTTTTTTTAAGAAATCTTTATTTATCATGCAGTGACACACACATGATGGGCGCACACCAGGCCACGTGAGCGGATCGGCGCGGCCGAGAAATCCGCTCTTCGCTCTTTAAAGCTTGGTCCGCTCCGCTAATCGCTCATGTTGACCCCGCCCCCAAGTCGCTCTCCGCTCGCTCACCACTCACCTTGAATCGAGCGCTCCCCGCGCCAGATCGCTCGGCAGATTTTAAATTTTTTTTTGGAGCATGGTGTAAATTAGCTCAAACTACAACAGTCTACACCCCCTGGGCCCCTTAACAATTGTTTGTATTGAGCCGCATTGTAATTGTACCAATTCTGCAATGTTAAATAACGTTGTTTATCCATTCACTAGCTCTATTAAGCGATGATAGCTAGCCGAGCCACAATGCTATGGTCGCTGCCATTAACGTTAGCATGTAAGCTAACGACAACAACAATGGCGTCGATACTTTTTCTAACAGGAGTGAGTGACAAAGCCTGAACAGGATATCACAGGTTCACCCTTCTCATTGGTTGAAAATGGCCTTCATGTTTGTACATCGCCATCTGTTGCTTTGGCATTGTACTACATGTATATTAACATCAGTGTTAAACCACTGTGAGCGGCCTGGAGTGGATTGGAGCGGAGGAGAACTCTCGCTCCGGACGTCGCGCCGACACATTTTAAAACCCACTCCTCGCTCACGTCAAAACTGCCCGCTCCGCTCCCCGCGCCGCTCACGCTCCGATCCGCTCACATGCACTGGCGCACACACAGAAACACACACATGCAATTTTTGGGTCAACGATGAAATTGAGTCTCTGCACTTGACCCAACCCGTCGTCCTTCCCCCCCAAGGGCAGCCAGGAGCAGATAAGGGCTGCGGCGTGGGGCCGCGCCCCGGGGACCAATCCAAGTGCTCCTGTCCGTCTTCGTCATGGACGCGACAGCGTTGGCGATCTGTTGTGCATGTTTTTCCATTGGGTTTTATCTTATCGGGAGGGGAAACCCTTGCGAGCACGGGGAGAACATGCAAACTCCACACAGAAAGGCCCGGGAGATACCCCACCTGGGTACCTGGCAACGCGGAAACCTGGTCTCCAAGCAGGAATCGAACCCTGGACCTTCTAGCTGTGAGGCAACAGTGTTACCCACTACATCACCGTGCCGCCAGTACCAGAGTACCAAAAAGCGTATTTCCCATCTACAGATCAAACTCTCCAAGAATGTACATAATTATGTGAATATACGCCACATTGATATGGTAAAATAAATAACATGGATGGGGCTTTAACCTAGGTCAGGTCAGGCTGTGTGTGTGTGTGTGTGTGTGTGTGTGTGTGTGTGTGTGTGTGTGTGTGTGTGTGTGTGTGTGTGTGTGTGTGTGTGTGTGTGTGTGTGTGTGTGTGTGTGTGTGTGTGTGTGTGTGTGTGTGTGTGTGTGTGTGTGTGTGTGTGTGTGTGTGTGTGTGTGTGTGTGTGTGTGTGTGTGTGTGTGTGTGTGTGTGTGTGTGTGTGTGTGTGTGTGTGTGTGTGTGTGTGTGTGTGTGTGTGTGTGTGTGTGTGTGTGTGTGTGTGTGTGTGTGTGTGTGTTCAGCCTGGCTGTGTGTTCAGCTGGCTGGGGCTAGCCATGGTCTAGCATGGTCTGGTATGGTTGGGTTTGTGTCTCCATTAGCTATGTTCACCCTGTCATGGGGCTAGCCGCCCACAGTCTAGAATGGTATGGTATGGTTGGGTTTGTGTCTCCATTAGCTATGTTCAGCCTGGCTGGGGCTAGCCACGGTCTAGCATGGTATGGTATGGTTGGGTTTGTGTCTCCATTGTGTTTCTTGTAAACTCTCCAGTTACTGGGCAACCTTTTAAAATTCACACCACTGACTGTGGTGCACACATATGTTGCAATAGTCCCAGCCAGGCTTTGGCCAGGTTGTGAAAGGTGTCTGTCTCAGCCGGGGGTCCAGCCAGGTTTGGCCAGGTTCTAAAGACAACGGGAGACCCTCACTGTGTGCCAGACAGGCGACAGCACGGCTAAACCCTGGCCAGTGGAGTCGAGGCATTTAGTGAGCATTAAATCCTGCCTCCCATAGCTAGACATGAGAGAGAAGATTCTGATCTGTGATGTCACACCAAAGCATAGCTCCACGAAAAAGAGAACTAGAAAGATGGCAAAGATGACACCAAAATGACTTTGGCCTGTCACCAAAATGACTTTTGCCTGTCACCAATATGACTTCTGCCTGTCACCAAGATGACTTTTGCCTGTCACCAAGATGACTTTTGTCTGTGACTTTTGCCTGTCACCAGATGACTTTGTCTGTCACAAACAATGAAGCTCATTCAGAAGCCTGTGTGGTCACCGGAGCAGCTATCTGGTTTGCATTTGGTTGGGTGTCAATTCTATGCTCATTTTATACCTATTTTTAGGTATTAATATATTTATACCTATTTTATTTTGTGTCTACAATCACTTTGATTCGATTTTATTAAAATGTATTGTCATTATACAGCACAAGTACAGTACAACGAATGCAATGTACAGGTGGTTAAACTGGGTACAAAATATACAAATTAGTACTACTTGAGTGTAGTTAGGGCTGCACGATTCTTGCTAAAATGTGAATCACGATTTTCTCTCTAAGAATTTCGTCATAATTTTAAAAAGTTAAGTAAAAAGTAAAACAAATAAAATGAGATTGCATAGGTCTATGAATCGAGATCGCGATTTATTTTCGATTATCGTGCAGCCCTAGTGCTAATAAGATGTATGTACAGAGTTGTATTATATATAAATAGAGACAGCAGCGTAACTAGTAAGAGTAGGATATGTACAGATATACAGTAGATATAGTAAGGGACTATGTGTGCAGGTAAATACAGACAGGTGAGGATAGGTATATGCGGTGTTAATAAATAAATAAATATATATATATATATATATATATATATACTACTGATTGGCCGTCCTTGGCCATAGGAATAACATAGATACACTTCGGGCTAAAATATAAAAGGCACACAGTGGTTCACAGTGGTGTTGCCACTAAGTGAATTCGGTGTTGATGCCTTTTTAAGTGTGTGTGTGTGTGTGTGTGCGTGTGCGTGTGCGTGTGCGTGTGTGTGTGTGTGTGGTTTACTTCTTCCTATGCCAATATACTGTATAAGCAGAGCTGTGTCTGTGACTTAGCTCTGTATTCTCTCTCTCTCTCTCTCTCTCTCTCTCTCTCTCTCTCTCTCTCTCTCTCTCTCTCTCTCTCTCTCTTTCTCTCCTCTCTCTCTCTTTCTCTCTCTCTCTCTCTCTCTCTCTCTCTCTCTCTCTCTCTCTCTTCTCTCTCTCTCTCTCTCTCTCTCTCTCTCTCTCTCTCTCTCTCTCTCTCTCTCTCTCTCTCTCTCTCTCTCTCTCCTCCTGCATCTGTGCTGTGAGAAGCAGGCATGCATATGTCTTATCCAATCACACTCAGCTCTGGTTGGGCTGGAGGCCTGAAACAGCCAGGAGAGGAAGAGGAGGCATGGAGGAAGAGGGGGTGAATGAGGTGAGAATAGGAGGATGCAGTGTACCTGTGTGTGTGTGTGTGTGTGTGTGTGTGTGTGTGTATAGACCCTAAGTCCATTAATATTTGGGCTAAGAACAAGCTGTAAAAAGTAGGAGAATCACCAAGACCCAATCTACTAAAGGAAGATGGCAATTACATTTGCTATGAATGGTGAATGTTAAATGAACTGCATTTATCCAAAGTGCTTTACAACTTATGCTTCACGTTCACTCATTCACTCACACATTCACACACTGATGGCAGAGGCGACCATGCAAGGTGCCAACCTGCTCATCTGGAGCAGTTAGGGGTTAAATGTCTTGCTCAAGGACATGTCGACACGCTACCCGGGAGGAGCGGAAATCAAACTGGGAACCTTCTAATTACCAGATGACCGCTCTACCTCCTGAGCCACTGGTCTACTGACACCAGAGACTAGAGGGACTTGGTATCTATCTTCCTGACTGACTCTGGAGAAGACAGTAAGCGCATTTCCCATAATGTTGGCGGGTTCCTTTAATTTTCAATATATGCATAAACTTAAAGAAACACCCACTAATGGGGCTGTAAAGAAGTGAAATAACGTCTGGTTGAAGTCATATTATTTAGCTTTACAGCATTGGGCATTGGTCTTTTTAACCACATAAACATACCACATATTTTTTTAACACAACCACAGTTCTATTTTCAACTCGGAAATGAGCATTTTGCTGATAATCAAGGCCCAACAACGGAAGCCAACAGCGGTCCTGTAATGGCCCAGTACACTTTAATGAATAGGCCTAGGGACATGGAACATGCATGTTGTGAATGTTGGCAGGTTCATAATTCCATTACACGTAATCACATTATCAAGCAAAAATAATTGCAAAGAGCCTACAGCAGGGCTCTTCTGCCTAGAGGTCGCTGTTTGACGGATGTGCAGATTGAGAAAGGGAACAAACAGGTGGGGGGGGTGAGGTGAGAAGAGGAGGATGCAGTGTACTGTGCTGTCTGTGTGTGTGTGTGTGTGTGTGTGTGTGTCTGTCTGTCTGTCTGTCTGTCTGTCTGTCTGTCTGTCTGTCTGTCTGTCTGTCTGTCTGTCTGTCTGTCTGTCTGTCTGTCTGTCTGTCTGTCTGTCTGTCTGTCTGTCTGTCTGTCTGTCTGTCTGTCTGTCTGTCTGTCTGTCTGTCTGTCTGTCTGTCTGTCTGTCTGTCTGTCTGTCTGTGTGTGTGTGTGTGTGTGTGTGTGTGTGTGTGTGTGTGTGTGTGTGTGTGTGTGTGTGTGTGTGTCTATATTAGAGCCATATGAAATCCGCGTTCACGGAATCGTACTCGGAATCGCGGAATTTACCAATAAAAATGGAATCAACTGTAAAATGTGGAATATTGCAGAATTTGCCCTAATCTGGACTGAAATTCAGTTTTCGGGAGAAGATGGAACGGTTGGTGCAAAGCAAACATGACCGGGGATGCTACAGCGTGTTAAAACGCGTACATCACTTCCACACTGCTTCACAACAATTAACACACAGCAATGTCCTTGCGTCTGGCTGCTTCGCTGTTAATGTCGTCAAAAAAACGAAGAAATTCCGCACTAAGCCCTAAATTCAGAGCAGAGCAGTATCCTAATGACTTTTCGGCGTCAGGCGATAAGATGTTTTGCAAATTCTCTCAACATACCGTGGACTGAACCCGCAAAAACACGTGCGAAGATCACTTAGTCTAGCTTAGCCTAGTTTAGCACAATGAATGGAAGCGGACAGTGCCTGTTAGCTAGGCTAATGTGCAGCCAGATAGCTTTCTACTGAATGCACTGAGAGGAATCTAATATCTGGTATGTTCTGTTAACTAGCACCCACACGCCAGATAGATACCAGTTTCCTCTCTGTGCATTCAGTAGAAAGCAATCTGGCTGCACGTTATTCTAGCTAACCGGCACTGTCCGCTTCCATTCATTGTGCTAAGCTAAGCGTTACAGTTTACAGTTTAGTCATTTAGCAAACGCTTTTATCCAAAGCGACTTACAAGTGTGTGCATCAAAAACAGACAAAAGGATCGACTCAAGAGCTAACAATCAGTGTTATTACCTGCTTCATAGTATCCTAATCCAGTGCAAAAAAGTGGAGTGTTTTGTTTACAGTTATTTCTCTTTTTTACTTGAAGCACAGAGTGAAACGTTTGCTTAAAATGTGTTAAAAACTCAGAAGGGAATGTTTAGTTTACAGTTGTTTTTTCTTTACTTGAAGCAATGAGAAGAAGCTTATACTTTAAAATTTAACTGTATTTCTGAGTTGCAGCACTTAAAAACATTAAATGGACTGTTATATCTTATTAAATTGTGGACATTTATTCATTCCCACTTATTAGACACTATTTCTGATGGTAAAATGTATGTAAAAAGCAAAATACAGAATTCTGAAATATTGAAACGGAAAAAACTGAATTTGGGATTTTTCTTTCGTCATATGGCTCTACTGTATCTGTCTGTGTGTGTTTGTCTGTGTGTGTGTATGCTGTCTGTGTGTCTGTCTGTGTGTGCTGTCTGTGTGCTGTCTGTCTGTCTGTCTGTCTGTCTGTCTGTCTGTCTGTCTGTGTGTCTGTCTGTCTGTCTGTGTGCGGTCTGTCTGTCTGTGTGTGTCTGTCTGAAATGAATGAACGAATGAATGAAAACTTTATTTAACAGATTGCAGAATGGGTACAATACAGTACGGCTCAATACACACAATTGTTAAGGGGATGCAGACCAGAGAAAGACGTTTGTCTTGTTTACATCAGGGTCCCCCATTTTCATTTCATATTGACATTTATGACATACTCAACATACATGACATTTATGGCATAGGGACATATAGGTATTTAGTACTGATACATTTGTGACATACGGTATTCAAATATACAGTACTGTTACTCATAGATCCTGACAGATTATATACATATGACTGTACATTAGGAGGGGGTGGGAGAGAAATATACATATATGGCGGGGAGAGAATATATGCATGCAGTGGGGAGGAGACTGTCTATTAGGAGGGGGTGGGGGGTTTGGACATTTACGGTGGCCAGTTTAGAATTGCAGCCTCCCGTAGGTGCTCTTTAAGAGCAGTTTTGAATGTGGGTAGGGATTCACATTCCTTTACAGCTTTGGGTAGGGCCTTCCACATTGATGTGGCATAATTGCGAAACATGTTTAGTCCCTTGTTTGAGCCGAATCTGGGTTTAACATGATTTGTTGAGCTTCCTCTGGTGTTGTGGTCGTGGTATTCACTGACCTTTGGGAAGTATTTTGACATGTACATGGGTACCTTAGTCGTATAGTGTATCTTGTAGACCCGGCCCATTGCAAGTTGCTGTACTCTGTCGTCTACTCTAAGCCATCCTAGGTTGTCAAAGTGTGCAGGGGTGAGGTGGGTTCTAGGGGTAAGGTCAAGTAGTAGTCTGACTAGTTTGTTTTGTGATGTTTGTAATCTTGTTTTTAGCGCCTTTGAGGTGCTTTGGTATCATGAGGTGCAAGCATAGTCGTAGTACCCTTGACTGAGTGCTCCTGCCAGCAGGGCTCGAGACTAACGATGTCCCGTCGTCCCGGGGATGATCAAATATTGATTTGGGACAAACAGAAATCTTTTTTGGGACGCAAACGGGACGGAGAGGATTTAATTTTTTTCACAGGAAATGTCAATTAGCCGACTGTCAGTGCGCGCATATATATATATGAATTATTCTACGTTAATAAAACATACCTGGTGATCAACTACAGTTTGCTGTAAACATTATGATATGTGTGTAGTGTTCTGAAAACGACGGCTGCAGCGGGAGCTGGCTCATGCTGGATTTGCGAATAGCATGCAGCTGCAGAGCCGCAGAGCCAGGGGCGCTTTCAGGTCCGGTCACAGGCCCGCTCAACAGCGCCCCCCACCCAACGGCTGAATTGCCAATGGCTGAATTGGAGTATTGCACAGTGCTTAATCATAATTATTCTTGTGAAATCTTTCCACCTGGGAGCCTTTTGACTAAATCAATTTATTCTCCCCTTCTCTGAATGGTGTTTCTTATGGCAATAACAACTATAGACGACAAAACCAAAGTAAAGAAACGACATTTGATTTTTGGGACGGTTACATTCACTTTGGGACGGTTAAAATTGTATTTCGGGACGGTTCTGGGACGGTGGTGAAAAAAGTTAGTCTGGAGCCCTGCCTGCCAGAGTCTTCAGGGTATTCTTGTTTACCAGAGAGGAGATCCGGTACAAGAATCTAGTTTGTTGGTTGACTTTTTTTATTACATTGGATGCCATTTGCCAAGATTTGCCTCTAGGATGGAACCCAGGTAGGTAATTTAATCTTTCCTTGTGACAATATTGTCACCCACTGTAACTGAGAAGCCGTCGGTCTTGCTGAGTTTGTTATTTGAACCGAAAAGAATGGACTCTGTTTTGCCCATGTGTAATGATAGTTTGTTATCAGCGAGCCATGCAGATTTAGCCTAGTTCCGAGCTGAGGGTTTTTTCAACCTGCAACTTGTTCTTGTCAGAGACCAGCAGGGCTGAGTCGTCCGCAAACAGGAACAAGTTGCAGTCACAAGCTGACGACATGTTATTTGCATAGATTAGGAACGGTAGCTGTAACTGAGGGGTACAATTCCCTGACTGTATTGATAAGTATGGTATCATTAAACCACTACCGCTTTATGTACTTTAACTACTGGCCATACAGTACACGATATCTAAATATGATGAACACTTTCCCACAATGAAATCGGTTCCACACAAAGGTAATAATCAAATATTTAATATAGCAAAAGGTACATATGATATTTACTATTACATTTATGATTTGAATGCACTTGTAAGGCAAATGAGTACTCGTAGGCAAATCAACACTGAATGTCCAATCTCTGGTTACGCAGGAAGCAAGTATACAACCTGGCTCTTAGGGAATTAGATCTATGGTACACTTAATGATATAGCGGGATAATTCTGGAAGGGGTCCTTCCGGTTGTAAGCCGGTAGGGGGGGTAGGAGAGCCGTCGGTAGTAGACCGTCTGGTCAACGATATCTAGGGAGACTTCAAGTACAGAAGACAGTGCAGTAGACTCTTGATCCGCAGATGAATACACCTTGGTTCTCTTGTAGGCTGTAGCTCCACAATGAAGAAGAAGCTAGGCGACCTCAGTCTCTCTGAGCGCCGACTCAACTTGACTCCTCTCGGGGGTAAATCCAACACTCACAGGCGTCGGCGATTATCCGCTCCACAAATCACAGTACCAAAGCAAATATATTCTAGCCGCATAGGGCTCAGCAGTCGTCGGGTAGGTAATCCAGTGTACATGTCCCTCGGTCCTCGTCTAGATCTCCTCGGATGAAGGCGCCATGTGGTCGGCCCAGCCTGGTTAAGACTCTAGATAACACGAGGAAGCGTTGGAGATGCTGGTCACTTTAGAACTCTAACCGCACGATGCACCATACACGATAGACTATTATTACTTAATAGAAATACGTCGCACTCGACGGTACAGTGCCAAACTCTGACAATTCAGCTATTAATTCGCACGAGGTCTCGATGCTATTCTAAGGCCAAACAGGCCATACTACACCGCACGTGGTATCGTGGGTGAGGCTTCACGTTCTGTTACTAAGTTGGGTAGAAGGGTAAAGGACTAAGGGATTTCTACATTTACTTGCGCCATATTTATATGCACGGTGAACAAATAGTGCCACTCTCATTTCGGTAGCCGTATCCCTGAGCGGAGCCGGGGCTAGTACGGACATGTCTCGTCGGTACCTTTGAACTTGACGTCAGGGGCTGGTCCCCTGGCGCCTGGTCCTTTTGTCCAATAAGAGAATGAACTATTATGGGCTATAGTAGGCTAAAGGGATATTCCGTGTATATGTACAAGGAATATACAAGGGATATCAAACGATATACAAATACTATTCAATATATATCAATAAATAAATATATATATTCGGTTTAATCTGATCCTTCGTAACAGTAGCGGTCCTATTATTTGTGCAGAGGGGTCACTCTTGCAATTTTGAAGTCCTTGCGGACGTGTCCCTGTTTTATGGAGAGGTTTATTATGTGTGTGATGACTGGGGTGATGGCGGTTGCTGCGTCTCTGAGGAATTTGGAGGGGATGTTGTCATGGCCAGTGGCCTTGTTAGGTTGGAGGGCACTCAGTTTTTTGAGTACCTCATCGGTTGTTACCATTTCTAGTTTGAAGTCGTGTTTGCGGACCCCTAGGTTTTTGTAGTATGCTACTATGTGTTCTACCCCATAATGCCCTGAGTGGGAGGGTAGTTTGTGTTGTGGCTATGTTTGTGAAAAAGATGTTTAAGTAATTGGCTACATCCAGCTTGTCTGTGATGAGCGTGTTGTCCGTCTTTATGTTTATGTTTGAGAATCTGGTTTTAAGTTTTTTACTGCAGCCTAGTTGATTAGTGAGTAATTTCTAAAGTTCACGTGGTTTGTTTTTGTTTTCCTCAGTTTTGTCATTGATGAAATTTTTTTCCCCCTGTGTGTCTGTCTGTCTGTCTGTCTGTCTGTCTGTCTGTCTGTCTGTCTGTCTGTCTGTCTGTCTGTCTGTCTGTCTGTCTGTCTGTCTGTCTGTCTGTCTGTCTGTCTGTCTGTCTGTCTGTCTGTCTGTCTGTCTGTCTGTCTGTCTGTCTGTCTGTCTGTCTGTCTGTCTGTGTGCTGTCTGTCTGTGTCTGTCTGTGTGTGTGCTGTCTGTATGTGTGCTGTCTCTCTGTGTGCGGTCTTCTGCATCCAAAATGTGTGCTCATCCCTTGAGTTGGAATCAAATAAACTCTCAAAACGTGAAATAGGCACATGATTCATGTTCAGTCGTCTCCCACGGCTCTCCTTCTCTGCTGCAGTGAGCGTCAGAGCTGGGTCAGGATCTCTGCTGTTTAATCCCCTTGCATACCTGATAAGACAATTATTGCACTCTGCTGTCTCCAGGGACACTTTCTTCCAGATGAAAGGCATTTGACTCTGCGAATGTAACCCAATGCACGGACAGGTTGTTGGACGTCATATGGCTGGAGACCTCTGGAGCCCAAACATCTTCAGTTGTGTGCGTGTGGGTGTGTGCATGTGTGGGTGTCCTCCTGGGTCAATAGGCTAGATGTCAGAGGCTTTCAGATGGTTGGTCTCACCACATAGTTATGAAGGCATTATTCAGTATCTGCTTTTGTTGGCAGTAGGGCTGGGTATCGCCACTGATTTCCCAAGATGACTCGATTACCATTCACAAGGTCCCGAATCGATTCGATATTCGATTTCCGATTCGATCCAATTCGATGCTATAATAAATGGGTCAAGGAACCCTCTAACATATTGCATTGTTAAAAATATCAATGTTTACATTAAGAATTGACTCAAGCAGTTACATGACTGTACTTTTTATTGGAACATTGGGCCTCATTCAACAATACTCTCTTATTATTTTTCTTATATTCTTGCTTACCTGTCTGTTAACACATTCGGGACGGGCCACGTATAAATCCGTGTTTTGAATCCATGCGTTGTGGACAGAGGCACGGATAAATCCGTGGCAAGTTGTTATTGCTTTTATTCCATTTTAATAACCTATTCAAGGTCGCCGAGCGGCACTGCAGATTTACCCTACTCTATGAATTCGACAAGGTGCAATACCGGCCAGATCCTCTTAGGGGCGCTATCACGATAAAGTGTGCCCTGTGGCTGAACGGATTCTAGATGTGTAGCCTGTAGCTTGGATTACGTTTTGGATTGCAGATTTCACCATGCAATAAGGGGATTTATCATCAGCCAATGAACATATCGATCTACCAGATGGCGATCGATAACTCGGGGACATCCCACCGGACCACGGTAAGATCTTTTTCACGTAAAGTACAGCCTAATCGGGCATTATTATGATACTCAACCAGGTGTTCGGCCAATGAGGCTAATGAGGCTAACGCGGTTATTGGTAATCGATAATCAGAAACGACGTCCCCCGCCCCCCCCCCCCCCCCCCCCTTTCATGCATACATGCTTTGGGATCGTGCCGATCATATGCAGTTTGAGTTATTTCTGTAGCATCTGTAAAACGGAAATGCCATTGGATATAACATTAGCAGCTATTAGCCCTATATATAGCCTTCCAGAAAATATACCAAATCCCCTATAACGCTTATATTCACGGCGCTATAAAATGAGAACCTATTAATGAAATATTTTTTTCTTTAAGCCATTTTGAAGGGACGGTTTATGGTCTCAATTGACAATGAGAATGGACAGATAGCAATACTATAAAGTATAGATTTAGCTCCTCAAACAGCCCCACGTTTGTTTACATTTCCCGGTCCTCTTGACATTAATTAGACTCATCCCATGGCCGCGATTGTGTTAAGAGAACAATAAGAAAAGCCACCGCCACATTCATCAAGCCATTCTTAAAGTCCAAATCTGTTCTCACCCAGGTTTTTGGAATGGTGAATCCCACTCATTCTAAACTGGATGCGCGTTCTCGCGCAAGTCATTTGCATACAGAGACACGCCTTGTGGGCTCATTATAATACGAGAGCCGTGGGTCTGCATCGGATCCCCCGGCCATATTCAAGCGCTGGAGCGCTTTGCGATGGATCAAAATTTTATAGGAATCAAATGTATTGTCATCATACAGCACCTATAGCTATATAGTGGAATATACTGTATTAATATAGTAATAATAGTAGTTGGCTAGTTGCGCGCTTCTGGCCACCTCCCACAGTGCGCGCATACACACGTTAATCGTTCTAGCAAAGTACTGTAGGCTTTGTCAATACTGAACGACTGTGCGTTGTCAAGAGCCAATCGCACAGGTTGCCACTCATCTGGCTCTGCAAATAGATCTAGAGTCTGAATATCTCTGCATATAGCCTGATGACTGAGTGTGCATAGTGCGTGCTCCAAGTCAAACTGGATGACACATCTCTCTCAAATCCATTCTGAGAACGGAACGCAGACCAAGTAGGTTTCGTCGATAATCCAATGTACAGTTACCCCCACCCCACCTACCCACCCCCCCCCCCACCCCACCCCACCCAACCACCTCCAATGTACAGTCCCTCCCCACCCCACCTACCCAACCCCCCCCCACCTCCTCCAATGTACAGTTTCTACATCAGATGTATATACTTTTTTTTTTTTTTTTTTTTTTTGTATCACAAACAGTACTGTATTTGTAAATCTGGTATGTCATAAATGTATAGATGTAGCAGTACTGTCTATCTGTATGTCGTGTGTGTCATATATGTTATGATGAATTGAAAATGGGGGACCCTGATGTAAACAAGACGAAAGCCTTTCTCTGGTCTGCATCCCCTTAACAATTGTATGTATTGAGCTGTACTGCACTGTACCCATTCTGCAATCTGTTAATACATTCAATCAATCAATCACACACACACACACACACACACACACACACACACACACACACACACACACACACACACACACACACACACACACACACACACACACACACACACACACACACACACACACACACACACACACACACACCCACACATTCTGCACTCTCTCACACACAAACACACCACAGGTCACTTTAAACACACAAGAAAAGGTCACTTTAAACGAAAGAAAAAAGGCACAAAAAAAGGGAAAAACATAACTGGATGTTTTTGCATAGTATAGTTAGGATAGCATAGTGACAGAGAGTATAACTGTATATTGTATAATAGTGTACATAGGACTCACTACCTTTTGTATTTTATCTTAGTACTTTTATCATGTCTATTTTATTTCTATTCTATTTTATTCTATTATTATTTGTATTTTTTGCACAATCGAAGCGGGCATGGCCACCTTCATTTCACTATGTCCTGTGTATGTATGTATGTATGTATGTGATGAATAAACCTCTTGAATCTTGAAATCTTGAATCTCATCCAGTCACACTGTGAACAATATCTGACAATGTCCGCAACATAACACAAGTCTAGAGGTGCACAACATTAACAGAGACACTTTTCTGTCCGAAATATTGAGACATTTGTCTAAATTGTTGCGTGCCCTAGCATAAATTAGACAGGATGTATGACTCAGGAAGCCGTAGTTGTTCCAGAGCAATGCACCAAACATTCCACTGAAACCATCTGCACAAATATTCGCTCTTTAGTTAACTCTAAGTAAATGTATGGAAACCTTCTTACTGTCTTTTATTATGTATTTGCTACTATTCTACTATGCCTATATTACTACCTACTATGTTTATGTCAATGTTATGTATGTCTTGCACAGATGAATAATAACAGCAAATGTTGAAAGGTTGACAATGAAATGACCTCTTCCGGTGGGAAGGCAGTGTGGATTCAAGTAAAAGGTCAAACGCCTTCAGCGTGGAATTCAAATAAATCAAAGGATTGGTTACGTCTACAGTATCTGCCAACTTGACACCAACTCATTTGGCATTCAGCTTGTTGTTTACTACACCAATAAATGAAAGAAGCAGAGGGTTTACAATACAGTAGGCGTATCTGGTTGATACAGGTTTAATGTCAGGCTCAGCGTAGCCTGCAATGCTGATAATATGCACCTCCTTTATGCTTATGCATCGTTATTGGTGAGTTCAACCCTTATGCCATGGAATCTTGTCTGCTGTCGGAATGTTTTAACTCACTGTCGAGAAGAGGAGAGAAGAACAAGCAGATAAGAGTCATAAAAATCAAACGCTGTTGTATTTATGGAGTCTGTAGCAGGATCAGAATGATGGAGTTGATGGCGTTGTCCACACAATCACTCTAAAATGATCTGTGCCAACTGCCAACCTGATTACTCTACAATCATCTGTGCCAACCCTTCATCCTCACTGTGTCGACATCTGCTCTCACACACCCTGATCTTGACAGCACATCATAAAATGCCTAATTGTAGTGGGAAAACGTGCAGTATGTCCCTGGCACAACAGTTGACCTTGTCTCACATAGAGCATTACTCCTGTCGTAACAGGGTAGCGAACATACCTTTTCATTCAGCGTCCATAGATTTGAAAGTTCACCAGGTACTTCCACAATTTTGCCTGTCAAACTGGTTCAAACGGATCAAGAGGCTGACGAGACGAGACTACTAGTCATCTTCTACTCTCCCGCTTCATGCCAACCACATTCATTGAGTGTAAAATGACCGGCGGGTGCAATCATGCTTACCCATCTGAAAATATATAATATGGTAGCCTAGGTGTGTGGAAGCAATGGCAAAAAAAGTGTGTGTGTGTGTGTGTGAATGCTTCTTTGAAACCTCAGTATTCAGGCTTCTCCGTGTATTGATCTATTTGCATGGTATTCCAGCTGCCATAGATGATTTGCAGACCAACGTGCTGTCATTGTTTGAAGTGTGAGTCAGGTTGACCGGTAGCTGGTCGTTACCCTGGAGCAATAATAGAGCAAAGTGTGGTCTCCCATGGCCCTGTTTGCCTTGCTTGAGAGACTTTGTTCTTATCTACCTTTATTCGCGCAGTGTTAAGCTGATGGGGTAGAGAGGACGTGGGTGGAAAGTAAGAAAGAAATAAGCAGGTGTTTGCCAGCAGGACAGGAGTCTTTATCTCTGCTCTTCCAGGCCACAGTTACAGGTGAAGCCAAACATTTCACTCTCAATCTCTACTGACCTGAATGGATGCTTGAATGAAACGGTAGGGTTGTGCTACCTGATGCTATAAGCTGTCTCCGGCAGCACCACCGAAGGATATTTTTATAAAAACAACTTAAACCCACCCAAGTCTACAGCTTGCCTAAGGCAGGCTGTGTGTGATTGGTCCAGAAACTGTCGGGTATTAAACTGTGTGGGTATCAAGCAAGAAAGTCTGTCAGGCTTTAAAACTGTGTATAGGACCCAGGCCTAGAACTGCACCCTGAGAGAGGGAACTGCGCCCTGAGAGGGAGGTTTGCCCTGAGTGGGAGGTTTGAAGGGTCAAAGTGGGTATCAAGGGAAGACTGTCAGGTTTTAAACTGTGGATACCAAACAGAAGGTATGACTTTGAACAGTAATCGAGAACTATTTTGTTGCACTGTAAAACAATTTGATTTTATATGTCATTTCATGTATATTCTATTCTACTAAAACTGAATAAAACCATAAACAAAGTGGCCTGTTGGGATGTTAGATCCTAATGTGAAAAACTGTGATTTTATATGTTTGCACTTTGTGCTCATTTTACCCTTGCTATTATTTTACTTATTTGTACTTTTATTTCTACGCCCTACTATCCGCTGGGTGCATACTATGACCTTTATCATGTTTTGTAACAGATTACCGAAATTCAAGAAGCTTATAGTATTGGAATGTGAGGTTCTGATATGATTTTGATTAATATATTTGCATTATTTTATCCCACTTTATGCTTTGCTCTTGCTCATTGTTTTACACATATTTTTTGTCTTATTTCTTACTGATGTAAAGCACTTTGAACTGCAATCCCCTGTAAGAAAGGTGCTATACAAATTATTATTATTATTATTATTATTATAAGACCTGTATGTGTTAGAGCCCGCCCCCCCAGGCTATAACAGGCTCTGCTCAGCCCGCTAACGCCATTCTAGTACATACATTCAGCCCAGGCGTGAGTGCCAGCAAGGCCCTGTAGTAAAACTGTAGTTTTACTTAATTTCGATCTTTAGTTCTTACTAATGCTACGTTGTAGCCTATATATAACCCGCCTTGCTGGTCATGAGGATGACAGCGCTGTGTGGAACCTGCTGACTCAACAGGGAAATACAACGACAGGGACTTTATCAACCGTGAAGACGGCTGGAATAACGAGAGTGTCGGTATACAAAGGAATCAAGCCAATTCACCACCTGAATGAAGTATGATGACTCAAAGGCTCTGCATGATACAGTTAGACATTATGCCAGACAAGCACAATAAAACTCTGCCGTCTGGATGCCGGCAACACTGTATGAGCAGAAGAAGAAGTCGGCGTGTCCAGACTATAATACTTAACAAAGGTATGAGGAGATGACCAGGAGGCATGTCCTCTGCTGATACACCTTCTAATACCTCTGGTAGAGTGTCACAGCTGTTTGTTGTAAACATTGATGGGCTAGCATGGGGCTATAGAAATATTTTGCCTGTATACGTCTGCTGTGGAACTATACATTCTGACAGGAGAGTGGCATACCCCCCCCACACACACACACATAGATATATATATAAAGACTAGATGGCACAAGGCGGAGTCTCCCGCGTAGTTCACCGGTGGCCATCTTGGTCTCCGTTGGCCAGCAGCGCGAGTGAGTCATCTAGTCTTTATATATATATATCTATGCACACACACTCCAGTTGAGGCATAGATGTTGGTGGGAAATGACAAGAGAAGCCCATAATTCTACCTGCATCTTGAGCAGCGCTCGTAATCACACGGAGAGAAAATGTCTGTGGCTTTCCTAAACTCTGTGTAAGCCTCTGCAGTGGCCTCTCCCTCCAAGTCCCAGAGGAGGAAGGCTTGGGTAAGCCTGGAGGATAGCCAGATTGTTCATCATGGCGGTTACCTGGCCCGCCGCGTAAGATTTTTCAGCCCAAGGCGTGGTAAGCTGGCAAGCCTCGGAAGACAGCAAAAGCCAACTCTGCATGTTCTGGTCCTAGACAAACAATACACTGGAAATGTTTGTCTGACCAAAACCACAGCGCATCAGATGGATGGATGGCTAGCAAGCTAGCTAACCCAAACCACAATGCTTGTATCTTTGTGACACGTGAAGAGCTAGTAACCTTACCTATCTTGGAAATGATACTGTATAGCGAGCTAGCTGAGCCAAACCATGATGTCTGTACAAAATACTTTTAAGAATGTACAGAAAAAGGTTCCATTGCTCAGAACGAAGGCCAGGCCATCAGTGAGAGAAAAAAAAATTAAATAAAAATAAAGCGAATTCTAAATCCAAGGCCCAATGTCAGCCTGCCGTAGCCCAGACTTAAGTCATGGGTTTTAAGGTTTGTATGTTTTATAAAATATTATGCATTGGTGCTGCTGGAGACAACGTATGGCATCAGTAATAACTAGATTTCAAGATCTCCTGTCAAAAGGCTGGTGACAAACCTACCAGCCATAATTTAGCAGTGTTTGACTGGTGCCTGCTGGTGTTGCGTACATTTTAATTAAAGTAAATTAAAGTAAATGAAAGAGGGTGCAGCACTACTCAAACTTCTTCAATCATTTTTCACCGGGTGGATGGTTCAGACAGGCTCTTACAGAGTTACAGAAGTAACCAGCACTCACTGAACTGTATTTTAGGTATGTTTATTTTGTACGGGCAGAGACAGTGTATAAGTTTCAGCTATAAGACTTCCTCAGCGTTATATTGAACCACAGTGGAAGTGCCTCATAAATAGAAGTCTGTAGGTTAATCACTTTAAACAGTCCATGCATACAGACACACCTTCAGATATGTACAATGAATGGACAATGTTCTATTAACCTTAATAGATAAACACATATAAGTCTGTACCATCTCGACAAAGGACACAGTTTGAGAAAATCTAGAAATAACTAATCTCATTAGAAAATGGCATAATATCACGTCACATACATCTGCATAATAAAAACAATTGTATAGAATGATATGATCAAATGTATGCATTGAGAACTACATAGAATAATCTATATTTATATTTATATATATGCTATTTTATTCTAGATTTTCTCTCAGACAGAGAACAAGTGGTTAAAGTAGGTAATTTGTTCTCTAGATCCAGGACCTTGAACACCGGGGCCCCCCAGGGCTGTGTTCTCTCTCCTCTGCTCTACTGTCTATACACTAATGACTGTGCCTCCCACTCTGATTCTGTCCGATTTTTTAAATATGCGGATGACACAACAGTAGTGGGACTAATTAAGAACAGGGATGAATCGGCCTATAGAGCTGAAGTTGATAGCTTTGCTGTATGGTGCAAGGAGAACGACCTGCTTTTAAACATCTCTAAGACAAAGGAAATTATAGTTGACTTCCGGCACGAGGAGGCAGTCCACCCTCCTCTGTACATAAACGGCCAGCAGGTGGAGAGGGTAGACAGTTTCAAATTCCTCGGCATCACCATATGTGATAATTTAAAATGGGAAGTTAACACCAGCCTCATAATTAGCAAAGCCCACCAGAGGCTCCACTCCCTGCGCCAGCTTAAAAAGTTTGGTGTGTCCAGGGAGGCGATGCTCAGTTTTTATAGAGCCACTGTGGAGAGTGTCCTTACCTTCTCAATGACTGTGTGGTACGGAAACACCACCGTCCATGATAGGGGACATTTAGAACGAACTGTACGCACAGCGTCAAAAATCATCGGCTGTGAGCTCCCCTCTGTGGCCTCCATTTATGCCACACAAATCCGGCGGAAAGGGGAAAAGGTGATCAGGGACCCTTCTCACCCTGCTTACGACCTCTTTAACCCCCTTCCCTCTGGCAGAAGACTCCAAAGTCTCAGGTGCAGGACACCCCGTTTTAAAAACAGTACATATCCCGAGGCTGTCCGTCACCTGAACTCGAGTACAAATGTACAGGCACTTTGCACAACAAGGGCTAGCACCAGCCAACATGCACTTTAAGGCAATATGCACTTTAAAACTGGAACAATTTATTTTAGGTACTGTAGCATTTTTTCTTTTTAATTGTTTGTGTAAAACTCTTTATTGTGGGGATTGTATTCTTGTGTTTTTATATTGTATTCTTGTGTTTTTATATTGTATGTTTTTAACATTGTCTGTACTGTATGTGGCACCAAGACAAATCCCAATCAACAGTGTTGAAATGGCAATAAAGTTTCTATCTATCTATCTATCTATCTATCTATCTATCTATCTATCTATCTATCTATCTATCTATCTATCTATCTATCTATCTATCTATCTATCTATCTATCTATCTATCTATCTATCTATCTATCTATCTATCTATCTATCTATCTATCTATCTATCTATCTATCTATCTATCTATCTATCTATCTATCTATCTATCTATCTATCTATCTATCTATCTATCTATCTATCTATCTATCTATCTATCTATCTATCTATCTATCTATCTATCTATCTATCTATCTATCTATCTATCTATCTATCTATCTATCTATCTATCTATCTATCTATCTATCTATCTATCTATCTATCTATCTATCTATCTATCTATCTATCTATCTATCTATCTATCTATCTATCTATCTATATGGAAAATTACATGTAGAAATATATTAAATAAAAGAAATATAGAAAAATATATCTCCACTGGAGATACATGTATGTTTCTATATCTCCACACTCAGAAAGTCTCCCAACAACCACAAAGGTAAAACAATTGCATGTTGCAATTGCAGTGGTAAATGTGTAAATATGCAAGTAGGCATATATATATATCCAACGTTTCTCAGAGAGGAAAACCTCTCGTACTGTGTCAAATCCACTAGCAAGAAGCCATCAACAGTATTGAAGTATATAATATCAAGATTACATGCAAACCTACATTCTCACACTCACTAGTCAAATCACACTAGAAAAGAGGGCCTCTTATTTGAAATAGCTTCATGCACTCAGATAAGCTTTTATAAGAAACACCCAACAACAACTCTTCATTTAATCCTCTAGTCTAGGGCATTCAATTTGTAAGATATGTATCCAAAAAGCGTATCTCTGTAGAAGAACCTTTCTTTAAAGCCTGTACTGTTTCTATCCCCTGAAACCACAAGTAGGCCTACATGCCATGACCTACTGAGTTCTCGGTCAAGCTCCTGAAGTTTGCGGACGATACCACCCTGGTGGGTCTCATATCCAGGGGGGATGAGTCTGCCTACAGGAGGGAGATCGAGAGGCTGCAGAGCTGGTGCAGCTGCAACAACCTGCACCTCAACGCCCAGAAAAGAGTGGAGATGGTGGTGGACTTCAGGCGGAAGGCAGCCCCCCCCACCCCGATCATTCTGGGAGGCACCCCGGTGGCCTCTGTGGAGTCCCTCGGCTTCCTCGGCATGACACTCTCCCGGGACCTAAAATGGGAGCTGAATTCCATCGCTCTCAACAAAAAGGCCCGGAAGAGGATGTTCTTTCTACGTCAGCTGAGGAAGTTCAGGCTGCCGAGGACCATGATGGTCCAGTTTTACACCGCCATCATCCAGTCCATCCTCACCCTCTCCATCATCACCTGGTTCCCTGCAGCCACGGTCAGGGACAAGGCCAAGCTGCAGCGGGTGATATGCTCGGCGGAGAGGGTGATCGGCTGCTCCCTTCCCTCCCTCGAGTCCCTACACTCCACCAGTGCCTTGAGGAGGGCGAGGAAGATCATGGCAGACCCCGCCCACCCGGGTCACAACCTCTTCACCATGCTCCCCCACGGCAGGCGGCTACGGCTACAGCTGCCCAAGACACTTAGGTCCCGCCATAGACTGAGTTTCTTCCCCTCAGCAGCTCGCCTGGTAAACAAGTCAGGTGTCCCCCCCCCCCCCCCCCTCTATGGCGAGCTGCTAGGGCTGGACTTCTGGACTTGAACTTTGTGCTGCACTGGATCCATGTCCCCAACCACTGCACTTTACAGTCGTATTGTTGTCTCACTGTTCTGTCCTGTTTTGTACTTTATAATTATTTATTTACTGTTGTATTGTTCTTAATTGTGGAGAAAAAAAAGCATGCACTGTAAATGTCGAATCATGTTCCATTTGTACTACAATATGGTGAATAAAGTAATCTTGAGTCTGAATCTGAGTTAAGGTGTCTTTCCCCTGAAACCTCAAGGAGCACATGTCATGACCTACTGAGTTAAGGTGTCTATCATCATGGTTTTTAATATTACTTTTATGTTCAGATATCCAGATTTGTAGCTCCCTTTTTTTTTTGCCCACATAATATAACCCACATGGACGCTTTAATAGATAGATAATAGATAGCATTACACTGGAACACGGAAAATTACCTGTCGGGAGTGTCGGCAGAAGTGATTACATTCAGCTTTTACTAATGTATCACTTCTAGTAGTTTCTAGCACGTGTATGTGCAAAGATAGGGGGATTCTTGTTCTACATGTCACTAGATGACTTCTTAATCTCTTTACATCCTATAGGCCAATATGATCTTTGAGTCCCTCAAGTGGGGAGGTTTAGCGGCCAGTAAGCTGCTCTTTCCACATTTCTCACTTTTCTTCATTGAGAACTCTGACATCATAACATTTAGCACTGAATCGTTCACACAGAGCCAGAGGCCTGTTTCTCAAAAGCGTCCTCAGTATTACACACTCTCTTAAAGGGGCACTTCACCCAAAACAATTATGCTGATTTATTTTGCACATAATCTCACACACATCCAAAAACTAAACAGTTTTACACACATGCTATGCTGTGTGTATATAACTGTCAATAACATGTCAGTTATTGAGAGTAAATGAGTTTGAATATGGCCACCGGTGATGTCATCGGGGACATTGCATCCTTGTGTTGTGTTAGTTACAGCTCCATCATGTCCTCAATGACATCACTGGTGGCCATATTCAAACTCATTAACTCTCAATAACTTGCAAACTAAATTAATGTGTGCAAAACTGTTTGTGGACGTGTGTGAGATTATGTGCACAATAAATCAGCATTGTTTTTTGGCAAAGTGCCCCTTTAACTCTGAGTAATCTATAGTGTAACCCCCTCTCGAAGCCTGGAGGAAGCTGAGCATTCCCTACGTTGAGTCCTTGTCTTGTGTTAATTACAGCTCCATGAAATGATAAGGCAGCAGTCCCTATGAGACAAGGTACTGTATTGCTATTTTTGAGCTGTAATTAACTCTACACAAGGATTCAATGGTCTCGATGACATCACTGGTGGCCATATCCAAACTCATTAACTCTCTAACTCTGAGTAATTGTGCTATAGGGTAACCCCTCTCGAAGCCTGGGGGAAGCTGAGCGTTCTCTACTCTGGGCAGGCCAGGGTACACGCCGTTCTATTTCAACAGTTTTGTGCATCGTGGTGCAGTCCCCCCCCCCCCCCCCCCTTGTGTTTTCAGAACCCCCAACGATTTAACGCCAATGATGATTATGATAAATAGGAGTGGAGCCGCGGCCAGGGCCAGGGAGTTCCTGCTCTCCACTGAGCCGTCTCTCCTCTTCCCGGGACCCATCCATCAGCCGGGCCTCGCCCAGGTGACTCATGTCACCGTGTCACCGTCTGGAACCAAGTTGTCCGGCCAGGAAGTCGGCCGTGATGGAAATGCGGAAGATGCACTTGTCCAGAGACGGGGGGGGGGGGGGGGGGAGTCAGACAGGTGACAAAAGGTACCTTTCTCACACTTCTCAACCTCTCCTCTCCGGAGGTGTTGTTTTCTCTGCCGGCTATCGATCGGGCCGCTGCAGGCCGCCTTGCGGTGCAACAGAGTGGGGCATCCTTCAGCCTCGTGTCCGGGGGGGTATTACCCTGCAGCCCGCGCTAATGCCGCTCCTCTCTCATTGTCTTGACAGGTGGCAGGACTGAACCCCCACCTCTTCACCTTGGGCTGTAGAGCCATCCGTCATCGTGACGGTGCCAGCGTCTGTGCTGTGCTGTCATACAGCTGTCTCCTGCCAGGCGCCACTGTATCAAAACTAATGTGAGTTTACTGTACGTCCCTGCAGGAGGCATGCCGCTAAATCTTCCCAGGCATTTTTAAAGGCACTTACAGGTAGTGTAAGCTTTGATCTGGGGTTTTAAAGGGGAACAACGGCCATTTTTTTGGGCAAAATTTACATTATTTAGTACTACACCATGTTAGAAAAAAAGCCCACATTATACTCATGCTGAGCATTCATCGAGAATGTGCTTCAAACCCTTTCGGTGGGGGAGAGCGTCGTCAAAGTGATCTCGCCAGGCAGCTCAATGAGTAAATGAACGGAGCGAGAAATCACAGCCAAATGAGAACCGATTCAGTAAGAGGCTGAGTACCGTTTTCTGGAAGAGGATACGCTTGTAAACTAGGACGGGTATAACTTACATTTCTGGTCGTTTTCCTGTAGCCATTGATTTTGTGAGCTTACTTTCTAGAAAGCGTAAGCGGTGCAGACAGAGGTCTGGCGTGGTTGTACTCCCTAAACAATAATAATAATAATAAAATAAAAATTGTTGCCTCAGGGGTTGTGTTAGGCAACACTCTAGTATAATTGCAGTCAGAGATGCTTTGATGTTACTGTGTTGCTTCTTTGAAGAAAAAATAAAACCAAAGAGCGCTTGTCGCCATGATTGATCTACTGTTACTACCTTTTCACCCACCCCCCCCCCCCCCCCCCTACTCTCGCTCTTTGACACATATACAGTCAGTCTCCTACTCCCTGAACTGCATCTATTATTTACACACACGCTGAGCGTTCCGCACGTTTGGATGCTCTGCCGCCGGAAGACAAGTCTTTTACAGAGAGAGAGAGAGAGAGAGAGAGAGAGAGAGAGAGAGAGAGAGAGAGAGAGAGAGAGAGAGAGAAGGGGTGCAGGACCACCGCATCTAAACCGTACAGTTGATTGCGTACAAACTGTTTGTCTGATATTGTGCAAAGGTACTCTACCCCCCCCCCCCCCCCCCCCCCTCACTGCAGAGTTAGCTCTTTTTATTTATTTGATTTCTATCTCCCCAGTGACACACATCTCTCAAGCCCTTCCAACCCCGACCCCCCCCCCCCCCCCCCCCCCTCCCCCACACGCATTTAAAATGCATTACGATGTCATCTGGCCTAATATATCAGCTGATCGGCTTCCTGTAGGCCAGTTGTGTTTTATGGAAAGACGGAGCGTAGGGACATTATCATGGCTTATTTATTTTACAGGCTGATTAAAGCCACTGTGTGTGTGTCCACCCCCCCCCCCCCCCCCCCCGGTCCCATTCAGTTATTAGAAGCAACATAAAATAAGCCGTGGGAGCCGGTCTAATGGCGGAGCTGACAGGCCCCATGTACCGCTGCCTTTATTTATACAGGCTCATATACGGATAAGCACAGCTGGCATCAGAGCCGTGTGCCAGAGGGGAGCCCTTATAGACGGACTCCTGAGAAGACGTATAGCTCTCACTGAGGAGAGCAGGCCACGCTGGCCTTGAAGACAAACGTATTGGGACCGTTTCCGAGCAGCCTAAGATAGGTAAATAAAGTACTAATCGACCACAGGAAAAAAGGTACCGGTGAATTTTGTACGTTGTGTTATTCTAATAATTTGTATCAGGGTGGTCGGGTGGCTTAGTCTAGTGGTTGATTTTTCCTCTCCACTCAAGAAAGTCTACTACCGGGGCGCCAGGGTGGCGCACCACGTAACGCACTGCAGTGCAACGCGGCCGTCCCGGGTTCGACTACCGGACCTGGTGACCTTTGCCGAATGTCTTCTCCCCATATCTTCTCCCATCCTTCCTCTCTGCCGGGTCTGTCCAATAAAGCAATAAAATGCCAAAACAATTATCGTAAAAAAAAAAAAAAAAAAAAGTCTACTACTATGTTTGTTTGCTGCCACTGATTCCTTCAGCGTCTTAGAGAGAAGGTGAACAACACGAGAGAGAGATAATGAATTTGAAGTGCAGCTTGCACGCAATAACAATAACAAACAAGAAGACTTCATTCACTCGATCAGTAAAATAGATCTTGGGAGCTTGCTTGCTCTCCAAAACAAATATTTACCAGTAGGCCTATGTGTCAGAATGTGTGTCTGCTAGCGTGTGTGTGTGTGTGTGTAAAGCATTTCTTGATTCTCCTGCCTGTGCAGTGGCACTTTTGTTTGCTTTTCAAATAATATCTAGATATATTTTTTAACATCTCTGTCAGCCAGCCGGTTAGCCTAGTGCGTCATTCACTGGAAGTAGATGTGCCAGTATAGCCTAGTTCCCATCATTCACGAAATACACTCCAAATATAACTACAAAACTTTCCTGTAAACATGTTGTGACCTGTGTATTTACCACATGGAGAAATAATGATGTATTTGGAGTAGGGATGCTCGATATTGGCTTTTTTACCGATACCGATATTCCGATATTGTCCAACTCTTAATTTCCGATACCGATATCAACCGATATCAACCGATACCGATATATGCAGGGTTTCCCACCCCAAAAAATGGAATAATTTCAGGTAACTAATAATTTCACTGGATATATATATAACAAATATTGTTATTGTTTTTTGTTTTTTTTAAACCGATACCGATATTTTCCGATATCACATTTTACTGCCGATATCGGCCGATAATATCGGTCGGCCGATAATATCGGACATCCCTAATTTGGAGTGTATTTTGTGACTGTTGGGAACTAGGCTACACTGGCACACCTACTTCCAGTGAATGACGCTAAGCTAGCTAGTGAATGACGCCTAATGCATGCACAGAGAAGAAAAGGGTATGTATCTGCTTGTCTAACTCCAGGGTAGATGGCAAATAAGCAAAGATAGTAAACTATCTCTTCCAGCCACCTGCCATGGATTACAATATTAGGAATGCCATTTCTAAGTGCAAGAGGTATTGTAATCACACATCAAACAGTGGCAGTGCTGATCGAGGTCAAACAGTGGCAGTGCTGATCGAGGTCAAACAGTGGCAGTGCTGATCGAGGTCAAACAGTGGCAGTGCTGATCGAGGTCAAACTGTGGCAGTGCTGATCGAGGTCAAACAGTGGCAGTGCTGATCGAGGTCAAACAGTGGCAGTGCTGATCGAGGTCAAACTGTGGCAGTGCTGATCAAGGTCAAACAGTGGCAGTGCTGATCGAGGTCAAACTGTGGCAGTGCTGATCGAGGTCAAACAGTGGCAGTGCTGATCGAGGTCAAACAGTGGCAGTGCTGATCGAGGTCAAACAGTGGCAGTGCTGATCGAGGTCAAACAGTGGCAGTGCTGATCAAGGTCAAAGCTGGCAGGTGGGGGATGTGAGTGAGGTTGATGTAAGGTCTACTTGGACTACACAAAGTATATCTTCAGCCTTTTTGCAGGTCAACTATGCTGTATTCGTGGATGTTGCATCTCTCAGAGTGCCATTCTAGCTTAAGTTCAAGTTGAAGTTTGAGTTCACTGAATCACAATACAAACCTTACAAATGAATTACACAGACATCCACAAACTAAATATAGACTACAATTAAATAGGAAACGTATAAAATGATAAAATGTTGAAATGTTTATGTTTATGTTTATGTTTATTTAGGATCCCCATTAGTCGTTTCCTTAGAAACAACTATTCTTCCTGGGGAAGAATAACATTTTAACATAATGCTTAAGCACCACAATTATAGTCAGCCATCACCTCAGTGAATATTACATCATATATAGTCCAAACTGATTTCTTTCTGAATAATTGCTGTTCTTAATTTAAATTAAATTAATTAAAACGTCTCTGAATTGATTAATACTGAATTATGAATGTATTGACACAGTGGTATATTGTGCTTTTCTGTTTCTGATTTGCTAGGAGTTCATGTTTTCCTATTGGGCAATTTGTCATTTCTGATTTTGTTGGGCGGTAGCCAGCGTCTAAAGGCTGATTTCAGCTCCTGTGTCAAAGTCCCTTCAGAGATGGTTCTCTTCACTCTCTGAGTGGGCAGGGAGAGAGAAGCCCACATCACCATACAGTAGCAGCTGTATGCTCTTACCCATGATGTGGCATGCTCTCTTCTGCACACGCTCAAGGTTGTCTGAGAGGTGGTTGGTTGAAATGCCAGGCTGGTGTTGTGTACAGGTCTGAGTGGTGTGGAGGGCACCACAGTAGATGGTAAGCAGATCAGATGCGGGGATGCGACATGTCTCGAGACACCGCGGGGGAAACGGTTTGCCCTCTGGAGCAGGACGTTCATTCTACTGGAGATTGATAAGATTTGATTTAAAAGCCAACATCGATTTAATACTCGAGCTGAAAGCAACATCCAAGTACGGGGCTCAAATTGTACTTTTCGACTGGCGGTACTGGTGTGACCAACTTTCTCAGTTGGCACAGTTTCTGCTGTTGTTGTTGTTGTTGTTGCTGCACAGGATTCATGACCCTGTACTGTATGCTGATGGCTAGTCTTCTACTTTCATCTAAGCACTAAAAATCAGTTGGGAGATTCTCAGTGTTTTAGATCACACATCTGTCCCTACAGGTTTTGTATTTGTGCTGCTTCAAATGTTTAAGCTTGACTGCAATGAACTGTCACTATCAATATAGCTGTTTCCTATAGACCAGCGGTTCCCAAACTTTTTTGGCCGTGCACCCCCTGTCACCTCCCGACCTAGCTGACGCACCCCCCAATGGGTTTCTGTTAGAAAAAATTGTTGCTGGTCTCCGTGCACAGATTTAATTTTTTATTTTATCTCTTCCCACTGCGACTATGGATAGGGAATTTCCTTATTTAATTAAAATGTTCACGACAACATGGATGCATGTACTCTGCCAGCATGTTTAATATCCATAATACTAAAGGTTTGACTAAGATTTGTATGACATTTTATTGTAAAAAAAGATTTTTTATTTTAAATTTTTTTTTTACCACCATTAGCCTTTTCATGTCACGCACCACCTAGAGGGCGCTCGCGCACCACAAGGAGTGCGCGCACCACAGTTTGGGAACCACTGCGTTTTATACAGGATTGGGACAAGGCAGAAGCCAGAGTTAGAATCACAGGTTTGGGACAACATGGGAGAGAAAGAGACAGGAGTAGAAATGAACCTGCTTGCTTTCTCGTCTCCCGCACCCTTCAGTGGTTCTCTCTCCCTCTCATCATTCGTCCCTTCCCCTCTCTGTTATGTTTTCACCCCTGTGCGTGTATAACTGTGTATACAACAGTATTGCACATTTTTGTGTTTCTGTCCAGGTTTACATAGTTGTATGTAAATTCTATATAAAAACACGTTGAGAAGCCTGATGGCCGGTGGTAAAAACGTTGAGTCTTTGCGTCTGGTGGTGTGTGCAGCCCTGCTCCTGTATCGTCTGCCAGATGGGAACAAGGATAACAGTCTGCATGCTGGCTGTGGTCCTTGATGATGCTGCGTGCCTTCCGCATGCACCACTGACGAGAGTCTAGAGACATCCTGGACAGCCGAGATTCTGTTGCCAGTGCTGTGCTGTTCCGCCTCCACTACTCTCTGTAGTGATGTGCGGATGTGGGTAGAAAAAAAGTTCCCCTACCAGGCCGTGATGCAACCTCTCAGCAAGCTCTGAATGGTGCCCCTATAGACGCCTGTGAGGATGTTGACGTTCATGCCGAACCTCCTCAGTCTCCTCGGGAAATAGAGCCGCTGGTGAGCTTTCTGGACCACTGTGTCCGTGTGTAGTGACCAGAAGAGGTCCTCTGTGATGTTGCTGCTGACCCTCTCAACCGCCACCTCACCTATGTAGATGGGACAGGCTATCCATGACATATATTGACAAGTAATGGATGGATTGCTATGGGATTTGTTCTGTACGTTCATGACCCATCCATGAAGTGGAAGAAACCTGTTGATTTTGGTGACCCCATGACCTCTCCTCTAGTGCCATCATCAGGCCAAACTGAGAACAATGTATCTTGAAAATGAATGGCCAAATTCTCATACAATTTGTTGCACACATTCCTGACCCTAAGAGGACGATTATATCCTCTCTGGCTCCCCCATCAGGCCCGTGTTGTTGTGTGTATGTTCAGCATGGTGTTAATCACGTGTTGTGTGTATGTTCAGCATGGTGTTAGTCACGTGTTGTGTGTATGTTCAGCATGGTGTTAATCACGTGTTGTGTGTATGTTCAGCATGGTGTTAATCACGTGTTGTGTGTATGTTCAGCATGGTGTTAGTCACGTGTTGTGTGTATGTTCAGCATGGTGTTAATCACGTGTTGTGTGTATGTTCAGCATGGTGTTAATCACGTGTTGTGTGTATGTTCAGCATGGTGTTAATCACGTGTTGTGTGTATGTTCAGCATGGTGTTAATCACGTGTTGTGTGTATGTTCAGCATGGTGTTAATCACGTGTTGTGTCATGTGTATGTTCAGCATGGTGTTAGTCACGTGTTGTGTGTATGTTCAGCATGGTGTTAGTCACGTGCTGTGTGTATGTTCAGCATGGTGTTAGTCACGGGTTGTGTGTATGTTCAGCATGGTGTTAATCACGTGTTGTGTGTATGTTCAGCATGGTGTTAATCACGTGTTGTGTGTATGTTCAGCATGGTGTTAATCACGTGTTGTGTGTATGTTCAGCATGGTGTTAATCACGTGTTGTGTGTATGTTCAGCATGGTGTTAATCACGTGTTGTGTCATGTGTATGTTCAGCATGGTGTTAGTCACGTGTTGTGTGTATGTTCAGCATGGTGTTAGTCACGTGCTGTGTGTATGTTCAGCATGGTGTTAGTCACGGGTTGTGTGTATGTTCAGCATGGTGTTAATCACGTGTTGTGTGTATGTTCAGCATGGTGTTAATCACGTGTTGTGTGTATGTTCAGCATGGTGTTAATCACGTGTTGTGTGTATGTTCAGCATGGTGTTAATCACGTGTTGTGTGTATGTTCAGCATGGTGTTAATCACGTGTTGTGTCATGTGTATGTTCAGCATGGTGTTAGTCACGTGTTGTGTGTATGTTCAGCATGGTGTTAGTCACGTGTTGTGTGTATGTTCAGCATGGTGTTAGTCACGTGCTGTGTGTATGTTCAGCATGGTGTTAGTCACGGGTTGTGTGTATGTTCAGCATGGTGTTAGTCACGTGTTGTGTGTATGTTCAGCATGGTGTTAGTCACAGGTTGTGTGTTCAGCCTGTTTGTGTTTCTATTGCTGATTATTGGTCCATTGAAGGATTGGCCTTTATTTGTTACATGGGGTGTTGTACCCCCCCCCCCCATGAAACCTAGGCGGTATTGATGATAGTTATTATACGTTTTGTAACTTAATTTGGACTGAAATTCATTCTGTAGTTGGTCGGTTGATATGGGGTGGGAAAAAACTCGCTATGGGATATCAGTACATAAAACCATAGTCATAGTTGCACCAACTGTGTCCAAACAGAGGCAGTGAGAATGACGGCAGGAGGAAGGGGTCAAGCCTTCGGCCCGGGACACACAGACTACCCCCAGCAGAACCTCTTGCTTTTCATTTTGGCACCCTGTGTTAATTAAGAGGTCATAGCGGCCACACGGCACACATTTTTAATGCATGACACGTTCTTGGCAAAAATAGGCAGTGAAATGATCAGTTGATCAGATTGATCTCATACCAGCAACATTACATTACACCTTCAATGTCTATATCTGTAGAATATGTCACAGACATAAAAAAAAAAAAAAAAAAAAAAAAAAAGGATTTTCTTATTATTATTCTTAGCAATTGGCCATTATCAAAGGCAAACTCAATGCAGAAAGATAGCGCTGGCGGTAGCAGCGCCGCATCAGTAAGGCTGTCCGTGTGGACACAACATGCGCATGTGTAGCTGCAGCAGTTCAGCGCGGTAGCAGTTCAGCGAGGTCGCCGTCACACTAACAGTAAGCTGTGTGGACATAGCCAGCGTTTACTGAAGAGCCAGCCAGCCAGCCAGCCAGCTACGTTAGCTAGGCAGGCACCAGCACCACCAGCTACACTGAAGTGAAGCGACAGGGAGGGTAGAGACAGAGACAGGCTTAGCGGAGCAGGTGAGAGAGCGGAGCAGGGGATGGACATGGACTAAGGAGTTAGGCGGATGGGGGCTTGGAAGCGGAGGGATGGGGGGGGGGGGGGCACTGAAGGTTATGGTGTTCCCTCTAGCTCACCCAAGCTCATTAATTTTCTCATTTAGTCAGAAGAGTGGAGTGTGCAAACAAGAGCAGGGGCCCTGCTTACTAATGAGGACAGGAGAGAGAGGAGACAGCCTCTGTAGTGTGTGTGTGTGTGTGTGTGTGTGTGTGTGTGTGTGTGTGTGTGTGTGTGTGTGTGTGTGTGTGTGTGTGTGTGTGTGTGTGTGTGTGTGTGTGTGTGTGTGTGTGTGTGTGTGTGTGTGTGTGTGTGTGTGTGTGTGTGTGTGTGTGTGTGTGTGTGTGTGTGTGTGTGTGTGTGTGTGTGTGTGTGCGTGCGTGCGCGTGAGAGAGAGAGGGAGGAAACAGCCTCTGGCAGCACATCACCCCCACCCTGCAAAAACTCCACTGGCTCCCCATCAAGGTGGTTGCCAAAATGGGCAGAGCGGTTGCAGTCACACGGAAGTGCTCACCTTATCTCACATCAGTGCTGTTTCGTCAAGTTGTGTGCTCTATGGTTTTCATGTAATTTAGACCAGTGGTTCTCAACTGGTCTAGCCTCGGGACCCAATATTTTCCTTAGTCATTAACATTAAGTCACGACCCAAATTTTTTAACCACTATGATTTATTTAAAAAAAAAAGATTTTTGCAGTAATACACAATCTTTCATGCACTTAAAAACATGAAATAAACTCAAAAAAGTGCAACAAAAGTACAACTAGGGCTAAAAACCCAATGAAATAAAATAATAATAATAAATAATATGCTTCTTAGCAGACTTCTTAGCTTAACATCACAGGGAACTAATGGGATAACTGGGGATGTTGTTTGCTCCTGACAAGAGCAGTGGCGTCATTTCAGTAAAAGCCAAGGTATGGCAAGGAGGGAGGGTGGGGGGTTGAAGGGGGGAACCCCTTGGTGTATTTTATTTTGTCAAATCAGTTGTGCAATAGTCACTTTTGGTGAGTCATTTCTATACAATTCACTTATATGACATTTAGGTATGACACAGGACTACAAAAACATTTAGTATAGAAATGTGTCAACAGACTAAAGCAGAGAACCACAATATTTTGCATACAAAATATGCTGAGCAGAATGTAATATCATAACTGTCTATGTTATTTTTATTGCAATTGAGCCAATTTTCCTTTAGGTATGGTTTTGAGGTGTGTTCAACAGAATGTAGTATCAAAAACACGTTCACAAAAAGTATGGGTTACTGAATGCTGAACTGCACTGTTATAATCACTAAGCCATTGTAAGACCGTACCTGTGTCCCTGTATCACTTGTCTCTGCTGCCCTTTGACTAAAAAACGTTTGTATGTCCATTTTCCTTTTTTTCCCTGGCAGCATATTTGACCTATAGTAAAAACCTTTGCACCTATTAAAAGTCATCTAGTAAAAGTGAGATAATTGACTATATCAAAACATGCTAGGGCTGTACCGAATAGTTCGAAGCTTCGTTCATAATGTTGACATTTGAATTCTAAATCAACATTCAAATTCTTTTTATTTTTAATAAATCTTTTGCATTTTTTTTTAAATATTAATTTGGCAAGGTATGGCGAGTGCCATACTTTGCCATACCAAAACGACGCCCCTGGACAAGAGTCTCAACGTCTGGGGTGATGACAAAGCAACTCTGAGGTCATACTCAATGTCCAATCTGTTTCTCTGCTTTGTCTTCAGTTGGACCAGAGCTAAGAAGCCACTTTCACAAAGATAGTTAGTGCAAAATGTTAAAAAAAAAAAAAAAAAAAAATTATTTTTTATTTTTTACACACATCCGCGACCCACTCAAAATGGCCCCGCGACCCACTTTTGGGTCGCAACCCACCAGTTGAGAAACACTGATTTAGACTACTGCTCTGTAGTATGGTCATCTGCATCCAATGGTCTACTCAGAAAACTACAAGTAGCTCAAAACAAGGCAGCTAGACTGGTCCTAGGCTGCTCACCTAGGGCTAGTGTAGTTGACATGCATGCACGTCTCTCATGGCTCAGTGTTAAGGTAAGATTATCTGCTAACTTAATTACATATTTTCATAGAGTTACTCAAACTCAAACTCCAAAGTTCTTTATAATTGCATTGTGTACAGCGCAAGTACTCACACACATTCAACCAGAGGGGCAAGAGGTGGATTGATTAATTTACCTCTACCTAAGTCTAATTTTATGAAAAGGGCAGTATTTTATAGGGCGATAGTATCCTGGAACTGTCTTCCCAGCGATGTTAAGAACATCAAAGAAAAGGCTAGTTTTAAAATAAATCTTAAACACTATTTACACTTGCACACACAATAACATTTTGTATTCAGCACAGCTGGAATACATGCACACCCTGATAAATTGTTTTATTTTGGTATAACTGGATTTTATCTCTTGTTTTTTCATCTCCTGTTTTACATTTATTTTTTTCTATGATACATGTTTTAATCTATTCTATGATTAATTGTCTTTGTGATATATGCTAGGTGTATGTTATCTTGTGTATATGTATGTTGTTGGACCCCAGGAAGACTAGCTGCCGCTAAGGCGTCAGCTAATGGGGATCCGTTTAAAAATAAATAAAAATAAAAAAATAAAATAAATTAAAAAACGACGAATCCCCTACAAGATCCTCCTCCTCACCTACAAATCCCTGCATGGGATGGCCCCTTCCTACCTGACCAACCTACTCCACCCCTACACTCCAACTCCGACCTCCTCACCATCCCCTGCACCAGGCGTTCCACACTGGGAGACCGAGCTTTCTCTGTAGCTGCCCCCAGGCTGCCTTCACGCAACACGGCCCTGCTCCCAAGTAGCCCACCCCCTGACTCTTTTCTTTTAAGCCACAGATCCTGTTGTTTTTGTTTTTGTTAATTTTCTTGTTACCGTTTAGTCCAATTGGATAGCACCTTGCTTCCTTTTTTATCTTATTTGTTTTATTTTTTCCTGTTGTTACTATACATATATATTCATATTTTTTTTACCCTTTCTTTTATATAGCTTCTCTCTCTTTGTACAGTGTCCTTGAGTCTGAGAAAGGCGCTTCTCTCTTTAAATCCAATTTATTATTATTATTATTATTATTATTATTATTATTATTATTATTATTATTATTATTATTATTATTATTATTATTATTATGAGAGACAGGAGACAGCCTCAGTAGTATGTGTGTGTGTGTGTGTGTGTGTGTGTGTGTGTGTGTGTGTGTGTGTGTGTGTGTGTGTGTGTGTGTGTGTGAGAGAGAGAGAGATCGAGAGAGAGAGAGATAGAGAGAGAGAGAGAGAGAGAGAGAGAGATGAGAAAGCCTCTGTAGTATGTGTGTGTGTGTGTGTGTGTGTGTGTGTGTGTGTGTGTGTGTGTGTGTGTGTGTGTGTGTGTGTGTGTGTGTGTGTGTGTGTGTGTGTGTGTGTGTGTGTGTGTGTGTGTGTGTGAGAGAGAGACAGAGGAGACAGCCCCTGTAGTATGTGTGTGTGTGTGTGTGTATGCGAGATAGATATAGAGAGATGGAGAGAGAGAGAGAGAGGAGAGACAGCCTCTGTAGTATGTGTGTGTGTATGTATGCGAGAGGAGAGACAGCCTCTTCACTCACACATTCACACACCGACCGAGGAGGCAACCATGCAAGGTGCCAACCTGCTCATCGGGAGCAATTAGGGCTTAAGTGTCTTGCTCAAGGACACATCAACACGCTGCCCAGGAGGAGCAGGAATCTAACTGGGAACCTCCGGATTGCCAGACGACTGCTCTACCTCCCGTCCGAGCCACTGTCGCATGTGAAGTAGCTCCATTTTGCTCAGGTTCAATTTGAGGTGGTTGGTTGTCATAGAGACTTGGGTATCTGAGGGTGGAAAAGAGCGGAAGAGTTGAGTGTCGTCAGCATAGCAGTGATATGAGAAGGCATGAGAAGTACCTGTTACCCAGGGATATGGTGTAGAGAGAGAAGAGGAGCGGTCCAAGGACAGAGCCTTGGGGGACACCCGTCTGTAAGGGGCATTAATCACATGATTTGCTTGTGTTAATCGTGTTAACACATATTAAAAGATATCTGTATCTGATATCTGTAGGGGCTGTTTTCATAAAGAAATGCAGGGAAAAGTAGTTAGGTAAAGTAATCATAAGTACTTATCGGTCACAGCATACTTATCGGTCACAGCAGTCTTCATTAACATTGAATGGTGATCCATTTTGTAAATAAATTAGTTCTCTGATCAGTAATATCTTTGTTGGCAGACGGTCCCTTCGGACAATCTCTGTTAACATTACTGCTAACATTACCAAGCTAGCAAGCAATGTAGCTCGACCTGTGTAATGTTACTTGGAAAGACCGGTTACTGGGAAAGACTGCATCGTTTATACAACTTTGTTTAATCCAAAAGTCAGTTTGGAAACTTTGTATTATGAAATAAACATCCAGGGGATGTCTAGTCATGTCTGATTATCCTGGTTGCCTGTCAAAGTGATCCAGGAATGTAAACACACAAGCTGGATCTCAAAGCTATAGGAGGCGATTGGGGTCCGTAGTAATGCAATTAATTGCGTAATTCCTTTTTTAACGTGTTATGGTTTTCAAATCAATGTAAAACATTATCGTGTTAATATTGACAGCCCTAGAAATGTTACAGTGTAGCCTTCTAGCGGGGTCATCCCTATGTTCCCCGGGTCCTATGTTCCCCAGGTTCTATGTTCCCTGCTTAAAAAAATGAAAAAAGGGTCCTATGTTCCCCCCTCCCGAAATAAAGGTTCTATGCTCCCCGGTCCCGTCCACTCCCGAACGCTCCAGAAAAAAAAAAGGCTCCTATGTTCCCCGCTGAAATAAGGGTCCTATGTTGAGGTTACGTGAGTTACGTGATGTTGTGGATAGTTGAGGATATATGTGAGTTACGTGAATACGTGAATATAGCATGCCCGGGGACACAAACCTTCAATACGCATTAACAGCTCCGTCTTTTAATACACACTTATATCGTATACAGTAACGTCAAATAAGATATTGAAAGATAAAGGATGAAGTTACAAAGGGAAAAGGGCAAAAGCAATTACTCTTTGACAATGCTACAGCGCACAATAACAAGAAAAGATCCAGGCGGAATTAAATATGCCATAGGAGTAGAAGGGTTTTAAACTGACGTCAAATCGAAGCAAAACAAGCTGAATCCGCTTCAAGAAGACGCATGACATTGGGTATATACTAATTACAACAAGACATTAATTAATTGCATTGTTACTGTTCACATGTGTGGTGCCGTCGTCGCCCGTCACAGTCATATTTAAGTAAGGATAGTTTGAATGACACTTCAGCACCAAGGCGCTGTCCACCGAAGTTATTATACCTTCAAAGCGCTACTGCCTATGGATAAAACAAGGTATAATAAGGATGTTTTAGGTGGTGGTAGTTTTTCTGTTAGGACATTATAACTGAAATATATAGCCTAGCTATAGTCTGTCTGATATATATTAGAGAAATAGTAAAGTAATATTCTCCAACGAACAACGGACAACGAAAAATACGTCACTCGCCACTTAAAGAAATCAAAGGCGTGTATTTAACAACCTCAAAGACATTCGAAACACGCTTTATATCAACTTAATAAATAAACAAAAATGAAACGAAACGACGAAAATGTCCAGTAGGCCGCCTAACTAAATAACATACATCTCTGTTACACGCAAGCATGCAGCGTCTGATGGCCGAATCTGTCAGACGGCACTGGAGTAGATAATACAGTACTGTTACATCCAGAACACATACACAATTACACATGTTGCACCATCTATCTACACCCTCACACAGTCGCTTTTTCGGGAGTAGCGGGGAACATAGAACCTTTTTTTAGTCATGACGTGTACGTTTGAGAACACTACCGTAATGACAGAGAAATTAAGCAAGCTGACATGGTCGGCCCTCACACAACTCGGTTGCTTTTTCGGGAGCGGGTAGCGGGAGCGGGGAATATGGAACCCGGGGAACATAGGACCCTTTTTATCGCAAGCGGGGAGCATAGAACCAGGGGAACATAGGACACAGGGAACATAGGCATGCTCCTCTTCTAGCTAGCTAGCTACACTGTACACGACAGTGGCTCAGGAGGTAGAGCAGTCGTCTGGTAATCAGATGGTTCCTGGTTCTATTCCGGCTTTGGATAAAAATGCTATATAAATGCAGTCCATTTACCATGGGGCGACAGTGGCTCTGGAGGTAAAGCAGCCATCTGGTAATCCGGAGGTTCCCGGTTTAATTCCTGCTCCTCCTGGGCAGCATGTCTCAGTGTCCTTGAGCAGGTTGGCACCTTGCATGGTTGCCTCCACCATCAGTGTGTGAATGTGTGAGTGAATGGGTAAAATGTGAGGAACAAATTGTAAAGCGCTTTGGATAAAAGCGCTATATAAATGCAGCCATTTAGCATATACCATTTACCATTTACCTCATAAACATAACCTAATGCTAGTGGAATAATTATCTCAGATCATGTCCAAGCGTTGTAATGACATGAGACTTTTTGCGGGGGGGGGGGTATTTTTTTTTGCTTGGCATACTCATGTGTGTGTGTGTGTGTGTATGTGTGTGTGTGTGTGTGTGTGTGTGTGTGTGTGTTCAGTTCAGTTCAGTTCAGAGTTTTTATTTGCCACATGGAATAATACAATCATAGTTTCTCCAGTGTAGGTGCCTCTGACAGGGTTGGGCTAAAGAGAGGGGGTCATTTGCTCACATTTTGTGACTGCCTCATAGTGAAGCTGCATTTTCTCATTACACATGTGTGCAAAGTGTGAAGAGGGTATTAATCGTGTGTGTGTGTGTGTGTGTGTGTGTGTGTGTGTGTGTGTGTGTGTGTGTGTGTGTGTGTGTGTGTGCGCGTGTGCATTTGTTTATCACAGTGATAACTTGAGCTTATCGTTTCCAACTTTGCGCAAACTTGGTAGATATGTCAGCCAAGAAGACCTCTACTATTGATTTTAATTCTAATCTAGTCAGACTGGTCAAAGTGTTGGTGTGTAAGACACCAAGGTTGCGGTCAATAAGATATCCGACTGTGCTGGATTTAGGTCCACTCTAGTAGGCTATGGTATTCTCCTAAAAATTCATGAGCGTGGCTTTATAGATTGTGTTTTAGCCTGGGTTTACAGGTTGTGTTTTAGCGTGGGTGTTGCGTCTCTCTGAGTGCCATTCTACTTCAAGTAAGTCGTACCACTACAATGTTCTACTTTGTCACAAATGCCAGTGGAAAAATCCAGAGTCTCTTTTTACTTTTATTCATCATTTCTCCTCAATATATTGAAGCAATATGTTTATTTCATAAGACTATGAATGAATAAGCTATTGCTGATTTAGTGGAATCCACTGTGGAACAGGTCTGAGCTATTGGCACAGATACAGGCTGCTAGAAATGCATGTAACTGTTGCCAACCGCATGTGGTAATCTATTCTGAAATTATTTTGTACAGCCACACATACTGTAAAGGTCCCGGGTGCCGCTTGCTGGCTCACCGTGAGGAACAGGTAAATTAACCTCTGTGGCCTTGTTGTAATGCATATGAAGAAGGAAATGCCAATGGTAAGAATCTATCTTGCCAATGACTTGGGCTAGGGAAACGGTTTGAAACAACTGCATACCTACCCTGATGTGGTGGAGAATACAATTGGATTCATGGACCGATATTACTCCTACACAGACAACGTGTGTGCAATTGCACAAATCTAGTTACCTGTGTCTACAGCAGTCTTATCATTTCATTTTACCCTGAAGTATCACTGAATTTATTTCTCATAATTTTGTTGAAGATATTTTGATAGAAGACAAACTAAACTACTAAGATGAAACTAAACTAATTTAAACTTGACCATACCTTAACTTAAGTTAATTTATCTTTTTTTATTACATTTAAATGTTTTTGTGCAGCGTTACCATGTACCCAAGGTCAAGTTAAGGTGTGTTCCCTTGGGGTGGGTGGGGGTGGTGGTTTTAAGGTGTACTATTATGTATATCCTGCATGTATCAACAATGCGCATGTCAACGCGGTCGGGTGGCGTAGTGGAGATTGCGCTCGTCACCAATGCAAGAGGCTGCGGTCTCGACTCCCGGAGTCAGCATTGCCTGCGGCTTGGGCCGATCGTCATACTAACACGTTTGGCTGAGTTAGCGGGAGGGAAGTCGTGGGTGGTAATCTGGCGTTGTGGACAGCGACGCCTACAGGTCAGGTCTGGGCGCCTGCTCAGCGAAAGGCAGGAAGTGGTGAAGCCAGCGTGACCTCCCACGCGTTACACTTCACCAATGAGAGTCCTCGCTGCCAGGTGAAAAGAGAGCCGCTGGCTGTCTCCGCATGTGTCGGAGGAAGCATGCAGTAGACTTCAGGGTTCCCTTGTACCGACCAGTAGGGGGAACATGCGCACAACGACCAGGTAGGGGAGGGGGGAATTGGCACAACGACTAAAATTGGGATGGGGAGAAAATCATCGAAAATCAGGCGGAGAAAAAGAGGATAAAAAATAAACTAAAAAACAATGCGCATGTCGGTGAATTTATATGTGCCATTATTACTATCTAAATGTAATAATTGTGGAATATTACTATAATGAGCTGTATGTGTATGAACCAAGCATCCTATCTGAAGCACTTTGCACAAGTGTCATGTTTAAATGGGCTATATAAATACATTTGATTGATTGATTGATTGATTGATTGATTGATTGATTGATTGATTGATTGATTGATTGATTGATTGACATACTCAGCTGCTGTAGCCCATGCACATTAAGGTTTGACATACAGTACAGTAGGGTAGTGCTGTCCATGAAGCCTGTTTTTGGGATTCGAACTTCGACAGGGTTTTTCAAACGGACGTTCGAACCATCGTTTTTAATCATGCAAAAAATGTGCTCCTAAATATTTTTTTCTGGTTCAGTACTGTCAAGTCTTGACTTTAGGCACATAGCGCACATTTACGCATATAACGTAGAACATACGCGCAAAATCCTGCGGTCAAAAATTGTTATTAAAAGTACCAGGGCTGACCTTCGAATTTTTATTTTGGAATTCGAAGCTTCGGGGCCAAGATTAGATTTTTATTCGAAGCTTTGAGATTAAAATGATTATTATTCTTTTTTATAAATAATACTTTTTTTTATGTTGTGGGGCTTGTACAGCACTTTGTGCAACTTTGTCATTGCTGTAAAGTTTAAACCTTTTTAAATCTTAGACAAACGCAACACTTTGCTTTCATGAAAATATTGTAAGCCGTCATTTGAGGCTTTAAAAAAGCAGCACAATGAACACAAATCTGTCAGTGCCGAGTCCGACCTCATCTTAAATAACAAACAGCATTGCTTGTTGTAGTTAACAAAGAGAGGCAGAGTTGATTTTGGACACACAAAAAATTCAAAATAAAAATACATATATATTTTTTATATTCAAATTCTTTTTTCATATTCGAATCCCATGCTTCAAAGCTTCAAAGTATTTAAGACAGCCCTTACTGGTCACAGGAGGCTTCAATAACGTTTGGATGGTAATCCATTTTGTGAATACATTCGTTGAAACAACATCTTTGTTGGCCGACAGCTCCTGCTATCTTAACATTAGCAAGCTAAACGTGCATAGCTTAACGTGCATAACATAACTGTGTAACGTTAAGTAACTTGTGTTCCGCTGGGAAAGTTAAGCATCACTGCATACGATTGGTTTAATCCAAGTCTATTCGGAAACGTTGTATTATGAAATGAGATGGGTGAGTGTGATTGAGTCTCTTTCTCTCTCTCTCTTTTTTGCATGATTGATTAATTTCCTGATAATGTATGACGGACCAGTGACCCCCTCCTCATCTCGACTGTTGTGTCTGTGTTCGTGCGTGACTTTCGTTACTTTCAAATAATTGTAAACACAACATAGTACTGTGATATTCTGATATATTTTTCGTGTAAAATAAATAAATATTTTTTTTTATTTTATTTAACTCATTCAGCGCCAGCTATTAGACGGGGCCCGTTGTAGCAATGCCACGCTTTAAAATATAGGAGTGCGTCACCTTGTTTGTAGAGCTATAACTATATTCTATATTATAGCTATGGATACAATACTATGGCCCATTTGACATCAACTATCTATCGTTCAGTATGTGAAAAAGAATACATTTTGGACTCAGCCCTTCAGTAGGGCTGCAGCTATCAATTATTTTAGTGATAGAGTATTCTACCCGTTATTCCATCGATTGATCGAGTAATCGGATAAGAAATAACTTTTGCAACTTATGTATCTTAACATAATAACTAACCACCATATTGATTTACTTTCTTAACCAGCCATTACATGTAGCCATAATTAACATTAACGTACATTCTTTACTAGCTACAATTTCAACTAGCAATCCTAACATTATAGATTAACGTTAAATGCTAATGACAACATTCTCATGTCGGCTCTGCTCTGTGGACTGGATGCTTTCTGCTGAGATGCTGAAGCGTTGATGAAGTGCTATTGTGGTCGGCTAGTTTAATTTTACAATAGACACACTGTACGGAGTTCCTTTTCTTTCAGTTTGAAATTATACCAATTTTTTTAACAATTTCTGGCATTTTCTAGGGCCTGTTTCTCGATCGTTATTTTCTCTATCTTCCTCCATTTAGAAATCCACGCCTGAAATCTGTTCATGTTCAAGTTCCAGCCTCTTTGGTATTCCACAGATGTGCAACAGTCAGCGTTGTCTTCGACTTCCTGACGGGTAGACCCCAGATGGTGAGAGCAGGCAACTGCACCTCCTCATCCATCACGCTCAACATAGGGGCCCCCCAGGGCTGTGTTCTGAGTCCCCTCCTCTACTCGCTGTACACACACGACTGTGTGGGACAGTGGAACAACAACACAATCATCAAATTTGCTGACGACACAGTAGTGGTGGGCCTGATCTCTGCCAACGATGAGAGGGCCTACCTGGAAGAGGTAAATAATCTGTTGCAGTGGTGTCAGGAGAACTGCCTCTCCCTGAACGTCAGCAAAACAAAAGAGATGATTGTGAACTTTAGGAGGTCGGGGGTCAGGGACTACAGCCCCCTCAGCATCGACGGGGCACCGGTTGAGAGAGTGAACAGTTTTAAGTACCTCGGAGTCCACATATCCGAGGACTTGACATGGACCACACACATTGACAGTGTTTTTTTAATTAAACATTTTTTATTATCTTTTTCCCCCTCCTTTTTCAGATTTTTCTCCCATCCCACTGTTAGTCGTTATGCCAATTCCCAACCCCCTTCCTGGTTGTTGCGCACCCCCCCCTACTGTTGGTCCGGGAGGCCGGAGTCTGTCACATGCTTTCCTCCGACACATGTGCAGCCAGCCGGCAGCCAGCCTGGCAGCACAGATTCTCACCGGGAGAGTGTAACGTGTGGAAGGTCACACTACCTTTCTCCAGATCCTACCCTCGCTGTGCAGGCTCCCCGACCAAACTGTAGGGGTCGCTGTCCACAACGCCCAGGACCCACCCACGGCTTCCCTCCCCCTAACTCAGCCAAACGAGTTAGTATAGCAATCAACCCAAGCCAAGGCAATGCTGACTCTCTCGGAGTCGAGACCGCAGCCTCTTGCATTGGTGACGAGCACAATCTCCGCTACGCCACCTGACCGCCACACATTGACAGTGTTATCAAGAAGGCACGGCAAAGCCTCTACTTCCTTAGGCGCCTAAGGAAGTTCCAAGTGAGTCAGAAGATCCTTAAGAACTTCTACTCATGCACAATAGAGAGCATCCTGACTGACAATATCACCTCCTGGTTTGGGAATAGCACCACACAAGACCGTTGCAGACTACAGAGAGTGGCCCATTCAGCCGAACGCACGATTGGAGGTGGGCTTCCCACTCTCTAAGACATTTACAACAAGCAGTGCATGGGTAAGGCTAAGATAATAATCAAAGACTCCAGCCACGCAAACAACTGCCTCTTTGAACTGCTGCTGTCAGGCAAGCGATACCGGAGTCTCATGGCAAGCACAGAGAGACTCAGAAGAAGCTTCTATCCTCAGGCCATCAGGATGCTAAATGACAATTACACTATGTAACAACCATCAAATACACTCACAGCACACACATCCACACGCACTCACTTTAAACAAACAACTCACTGCAGCACCCACTTTACCCACTTTAGACACTTAACACACTTTATATTTATTGGTAAAGAATTTGCACTACAACTCATACCTCATTACACCTTACTGTAAATTGTACCTAAATTGTACCTCATCCCATTTCTGCATTGTACTGTATTGTATTGTAACTCAGTTACTTTTCTACTCTGCATTGTATATTGTATATGTATATATTGAACACTTGTGTCTATTTTATACTCATTATACTTATTTTATACTTATCTGTTTTTATCTAGCACAATCTCTGGAGCTTTATATAAAAGTATTCTGTACTTTTGTATGACAATTAATAAACTTGAACTTGAATTATGGTCCATGTGAAACACAGTGTGCTGTGGGTTAAATCAGGCCTTGAGACAAAAACGTATTGACATAATTAGTCTCTCCCAGAGTTCTGTTTTTTCTGTTTTTTCTTTATTAGTCACAGTTTTGTTTGGTCGCAGTTATCAACACCCTGATGAAGGCCCTGTGTAGGCCGAAACATGTCGGTTTATTTTAAATGCTCTAAATAATGTGAGCCATAAAATAAAGGCATTTTAAAACTTGTAGAGCTGCGTTGTATCTCAACTTTTTTATAATTTCCCTCTATGATTTTTGAGAAATCGTTTCAGCTCTAGTTTGACATGTTGTTCAGAGATGCTCTTCTGCATACTGTACCACTGTTGTAACACATTGTTTGAGTTACGCCTTCCTGTCAGCTTCAACCAGTCGCCCTCCTCTGACCTCATAAGGTGTTTGTTATCCACATAACTGCCGCTCACTGGATGTGTTTTGTTTTTCACACCGTTCTCTGTGAACTCTAGAGACTGTTGTGTGTGAAAATCCCAGGAGAACAGCAGCTTCTGAGGGGCCTTTCTCACTCACCAAACAGGATCGAATCAGCGCCCCCGGGGACGGGGGGGAGTGTTCTCACTCAGACGGACACACCCCTTTTAAGAGCGAAGCGGCGCTGATTCGTTTTACCCCCCGCTGAACCTGGGACGGTTGGAATAGGTGGTTTCGGATGCGGGCCAGTGGGAGCGGGGGGCGTGACACACACACAACGTTGTTACTGTAATGCTTTTCATGGTTGCTTGAATTTTGGGCAGATAAAACCACACAGCAACAACTGGACAATACCCACAAAAACGATATTTATGGGCAATTTGAGAGTTCAGACCGCAACCAAACAAGCATGTGGAGCCTCACAGCTCAGTGGATGAAAACATGAAGCCACGTTACAAACAGCACTTCCCTGGCTCGCATTAGGCCTGGCAATTTTGTTTGCCATGCTATGTCTATACATTGGTTTCTTGTTCAATGCATTTATTTCTATTAGACCAGTGGTGCCCAACCAGTCGGCCGTGGTCGACCAGTAGATCAATGACATGCAATATAATTGCCACGAGCGATGGGATAATGTGCTGAACAGGCTAAGCTAACTAGCGTTAGCCGTTAGTTTAGCGTTTGCCACAATGCTATACTGTTATACTGGCATATTCCATTCACGTTAGCATGTAAGCTAACAAAATCAGCGCCGACGAGACTAAACTCAGCTTTTGGTGTTCAATTGTGTTGATGTTAGTTTTGTTTCATCAACAAATGAGAGGCAGAACACACAGTGAATGTATCCGTTTTGTTTATTGCACGTTCTTTGCTGAAAAATAAGTGCTACAGGCTATACTAGACTAGGCTAAGCTAACTAGCGTTAGCTGTTAGCTTAGCATTAGCCCTGGGAAACGCTCAAAAGCGAACTCTACAACACCATCCATTCGTGATCAAATGGGGTGGGTTATATTGACAAGGCTTGACAACAGAGGTTCAAATATAACTTCATATTTATTGGTTATTTGTTCATTTTATATCAGCATCCAGTCTCCGCCGTCGTGTTAAGACACTTCCTGTTTACATTTTAGAACGTGACATCATCGCCTACGGCAAGCGTAAACGCTCAAAACGCAAACCGTAAACAGAACCCGGAGCGAACCAAGACTGAAGTGTGTACACAAACTAGAGGGGGGAGAGGGAGGGGGGAAGTTTGCATCAGATCTCGGAACGGGCTAGAACGGAATGGAATGGAAATGAATGGGTGAGTGAGAAAGGCCCCTGAGATACTCAAACCACCACGTCTAGCACCAACAATCACTCCACAGTCAGAGTCACTTAGATACAATTATTTCCCCATTCTGATGCTTGGTCTGAACAACAACTGAACCTCTTGTCTGCATGCTTTTATGCATACATTGTCTGTCTGTCTGTCTGTCTGTCTGTCTGTCTGTCTGTCTGTCTGTCTGTCTATCTGTCTGTCTGTCTGTCTGTCTGTCTGTCTGTCTGTCTGTCTGTCTGTCTGTCTGTCTGTCTGTCTGTCTGTCTGTCTGTCTGTCTGTCTGTCTGTCTGTCTGTCTTTCCGTCCGTCCGTCCGTCCGTCCGTCCACGGCACAAGGTAGAGGCAAGTTGAACAGATGTTTTATTGCTGTTTAGTGGGGAGTAAGAGGTTAGTGTAAGTGTCAGCCAATCCATAATCCATGAGAATCGTCAATAGCGGGGGTCGGTACACTAGGATAGTTAAGCATTACATCACACGCAGGAGTGGTTTGTGACCAATAAACCATGCCTAGGGGTGGTTGTTAGGCCCGAGGCGCAGCCGAGGGTCGTTAGACCCCCCTAGGCATGGTTTATTGGTCACAAATCACGACTGCACGTGGTGTAAAGCTTTTATACAACTGCCAGATTCATCCAACCTTATTTCTATACAATAAACACACATTAATCGAAGATTTATTGAAAAAACCATCCGCCAGAAAAAGTAGTTCCCACAACTCCATGTGGAAGCAGCTTGAAGTGCATCCAACCAAACTAACACATCCAACTGTGTATTATTGGAATGATTGAGAGAAGTTGCCTCATGTGGAAGCAGCTTGAAGTGCATCCAACCAACTAACACATCCAACTGTGTATTATTGGAATGATTGATTGAAAATTTATTAAAACGTTTTCTTTGCCCTATAGGAAAAAAACGTTTTCTTCGCCCTATTTTTTTATTTATTTCTTTTAGCCTAAACTTAACCAGTTGGAAACCAGGGGTACAGTAATAAAATTAGCAATCAACCAATCAATCAATTCAATAGACCATGCTCACTTAAAACAGCGCTGCTTCTCTCTCAGTCTGACTCCCCCGCTGTTGCAGACAGGAGTGTGTGTGTGTGTGTGTGCGTGTGTGTGTGTGTGTGTCACAGTGTGTGTGTGCGTGTGTGTGTGTGTGTGTGTATGTGTGTGTGTGTGTGTGTGTGTGTGTGTGTGTGTGTGTGTATGTGTGTGTTTGTGGGTACGCCAGCGTCGGACAGTGTGAGAGAGAACGCTGCAGTCGGAAAGTAGGAAGGAAGAAATTTAAATCAATCAATTAATCTATCAATCAATCCGCGATTTTTCTTTTGTTCTAGATTGAGTCAAGACCCATCAATTACATCATCCAACATTGTTTAAAATACTAACACATTCCCCTTGACAGAATCGCTTCATATTTAGTCGTTATGGTGCTTTCAACATAACCATTTGTTCTCCGCGATCCTGTTTTCTCCCGGAGTGAGCCGGGGAGGGTTATGTGATTTGGTTGTGGGCGGGTCCTGAGCCCAGGACCGTGGATTGTTACCAATAAAGACGTGTGAATGGCCAATCAGAATCGAGAAATTTGCATGCCGTTGTATAAGTTCTCATACGGGCAGGGGCTGATCCGGGAGAAGAGACGTTTGCCAAGCAGGGGTCGATACCAAAGCGAGTTCTCAGACAGTCGAAGGGTCGGGCACACAGCGGGGATCTCCTTCCAAAAACAGTCATACACAGCATTGGGTCACACAGACAGCAATCTTCTCCTCTTCTCTCTATCTCTTCTCTTCCACTTACTTTCTCTCCTTCCTCCTCTCCGAGGTTTCACCGTAGCTACTACTGTCTGTCTGTCGGTCTGTCAGACAAAAATAATATTTTGACAATAATAATAGAGCTCTGACAAAAACACAACCAACTGTAGCCTATGTTGTTTGCTTACGGATGTTATTAGCAGTGCAATTTGGTTAGGCTGTGTGTGAGAAGTAAAGTTTGCATTGTACAAATATGTGAGTAGTATGTGAGTTAGCATGTAGGGCGGACCAATTGTGCTCTGGTCTACTTGGAAGTCCTATTTGTGTTGGAGAGAGAGAAAGGGGGAGAGAAAAAAGAGAAAGAGAGAGAGAGGATGAGAGAAGGAGAGAGGGAATGTGTGAAAGTGCACTCTAGTTCATGATTTGAGGTAGGCAATTCCTAGGCACAGTTAATTTCAATCGGTGACATATTCATTACGGTATGTGACACTGCCTCCTGCGCGAAATATTGATAACCACCAAATTATGTGCTGCTGCCATCAACTGAAAATGTGTGTGGCCCCGGTGTCAAATGGCAGCCTGGAGCTGTGTGGTGTGCTGCCAGGCTTCTGCGTGGGTACTTTGTGTGTGTGTGTGTGTGTGTGTGTGTGTGTGTGTGTGTGTGTGTGTGTGTGTGTGTGTGTGTGTGTGTGTGTGTGTGTGTGTGTGTGTGTGTGTGTGTGTGTGTGTGTGTGTGTGTGTGTGTGTGTGTGTGTGTGTGTGTGTGTGTGTGTGTGTGTGTGTGTGTGTGTGTGTGTGTGTGTATATGCATATATTAGTTCCAATATTATGTATCTTAAGATGGGGGTATTTGTCAGGGGCAAGATTTAAGAAGTTCAGATGGTAATATGTGTGCAAAACAAACAAATCACGTTGGTAATTGACTCACAGTCATGTAGACATCAGACACTCAGGGTGGAATCCACAAAGAATGGATTGCGCAAAGCTAATTGCACCCGCGGATTCTGCTCCGTCTTTGCGAGCTATCCACTAAAGGACATTGCGCAGATGATACCAGCGTAGACACACCCATTATCTTTCCTGATCAGCTTGCGGGAGTCGCGGAGCATTCTGCACTCCTGACAGCAGTGCTGTTGGCAGATATCAGTCCGGATTTCATTGTTTTCCACGGGACCATTATGCATTGTTATGCACCCCAGTAAGGGGACGCAACACAAGGCCACAGACATGGTAGGCTGCGCCTCGGGCCTAACGACCACCCCTAGGCATGGTTTATTGTTCACAAACCACTCCTGCGCGTGATGTAATGCTTAAATACATCCTCATGCTAAACGTATTGACACATTTGTCCAAAGAGTAAAACTAAAGACACTTGTGAATGTTTTTACTTTATTTTAGTTAGTTTTATGATAAATTCTGACAATAGGATAAAGAGGTATATATGACAATCAAAGAGTGTGGTAATTGAGTTCCAGAAGTACTTCTTAATCAAATAGGTTTAATTTAAAATGATGGTTCAGTTTACAGACATTTAAAGGTTCACAGAATGGTACAGTCCCGCATTAGCTGCTGTTCTGACTGCACAGCATAACTCATCATATTTCCAGTCTAAGACAATGTAAAGTATACAGGTCTGAGTTGACCAGCTGTTGTAACCTGTTAGCTGAAGAATGCGCTTCTTGCTTCTCACAGTCATTCCTTGCTGACTCACACTCCTGTTGAGATTACTCACACTGCTATTACAAAAACCTTTTCTAATACAGAGATTAAAGGATAACTTTGCTATTTTGGACCTTAGACCCACCGTCTACCGTGATGCATAGAGACAATGGGCAATCATGAATCCTTTGCAAAAACAACAATAAATGTGCTTTTCCAAGACAGGAAGCTCAGGGCGTATTCTTAACCTCTTATCCATTAGGCAACAAATGGGGCTAGTTATTTTGAAAGGAAACATTCTGAACTTTCTTCCACAACAAGAAGAATCACTCTGAGTGCTAATGTAATAGAGTTACAGAGGTTGGAACACACTGTTTTTGTTTACTTGTTGCCAGATGCCTGTTTTTGAGTTCCAGCTGAGAGGTAGGAGCTGGAAAACATAACGGTTCCATAGTCTTATCTAGTACAGGTTCAAAGTTGATAACAATCCCACGGAAAATGAGTGTCTTACACATGTTTTTGTAATGTGTGTAAATGCAATAATTCGGCATGATTATCCAAAATGGCTATCCGTTGTTCAAAACAAGAACTAGTCAAAACAAAGAACTTGTTGGTCTTCTTCTGCCACTTTGTCGTTGCAATCAGCCCTCGCGTGGCATATCGTTGGCTCCAGAATTTCATTCGCTACACAGGTGGTCAATCATTTTCACCATCAGAGGTGACTGGTCCGTTCAAGACCAGGCCAAACCGGACGTGGTCACTTGTCCGAATGTCTTGTTAAATGACGCTCGTCGGTTGTTTGGTCTTGTAAGCCGAGACTGGAAGCATGCAATAGGTAGAGTATGGTGTCAATCGAATGGTGGCAAATTTTACTTTCCAACAATGTACTGGTTGATCGGGAAAAACGCAGCCCGAAGCCGACAGATGAGAGCAAAGTGGTGCGACCTGGGCGTGGGTGTCCGATGTTTAAGATGTTAAAGGTCTCAGTATGCTTTCCTGTGAAATGTATCGCTATCCGAATGTTGAGACAACAGTTCCATTTAAAACAGAACCATTTTGCCAAATGCTTATGTCTAAGCCGTGCCAAGCACGTAAACATGTTCTGATTGCGATACATTTCACAGGAGAGCATACTGAGACCGGTTAGAACAGGGGCGTCGTTTTGGTATGGCAAGGTATGGCACTCACAATTTTCATTCAATCAATCACCGCGCAGATTGATTGATTGAATGAACATTTTATTAACAGATTGCAGAATGGGTACAATACAGTACGGCTCAATACACACAATTGTTAAGGGGATGCAGACCAGAGAAAGACTTTCGTCTTGTTTACATCAGGGTCCCCCATTTTCAATTCATAATGAATTGTAAGTAAGGGTGCAACTAGCACTGTGCAATCCATTCTTTGTGGATCTAGCCCTTAATTTGCACTATATATTAAATGCGTGGGGCTCGCATAGCCTAGTGCAGGGGTCAGCAACTGTTACTATCAAAAGAGCCACAAAATTAAATTAAATGCTCAGGGAGCCGCAAACTTATTTACCCTTAAAATGAAGATAACACAGTGTATAACGTTTTATATATCCCCAAGCATACCCCACATTTAGCATAAAACGCCTGACAATTGCATACCCAAAGTAATTTGCGATTTATTATACTTTATACTTATAGCACACAGTTTGTTGCATTAATGGAATAATAAAGCAACAAAAAGAATTTTTTTGACTTTTTATTGCTGTTTTTACCTGTTATAACAAAGGAAAACCTCAAACTCTTAGGAAGAGGAGAAAAAAAGACTGGCTGTGTAGACCTATTTTTAAATAAAACACAGAAGAGGAGACAAAACACTGGTGTCTGTAGACCGACTTTGAAATAAAACCCTGAACTATTCAGGTATATTTGAGTATTTCCCTTATTTGTGGAACATTTATAAAATAAAAAGTAGTCCACTTTGAAAAAAGACTACCATGTGTAGACATACTTTGAAATAAAACACAGAAAAGGAGAGAAAACACTGGCATCTGTAGACCTACTTTGAAATAAAACCCTGAACTATGCAGCTCTATTTGAGTCCTTATAAAATAAAAAGAAAAGTTTTCGTTGTTCGCAAATTTCGCACCACATATCAGGCATACAGGTAAGCCTGCATCGTTAGTCGTGAAAGCAAATTAATCTGTCCACGCTGAAACTCAAGATTAGCCACTTGCAGACAGCAGGGAGAGGCGCGGGCTGTGACGTACTGTATATTTTAGTTGATGAAATATTTTAGTTGATGAAATATTTGTTCATTTCAGTGTCACAGTATGACATCGATCTCCAAAATTATTATAACTTTTTTTTTGTCTAAAAGAAAATAATGCGGCTAAAGAGCCGCATACGGCCTCGGAGCCGCAGGTTGCCAACCCCTGGCCTAGTGGGTGTGTGTATTGACAAAAAAAAAAGAGGAACAATATTGCCCGCTCCGTGCGACATAGCTTCCCCTAATGTTCGCCTATGTACATTATGTTGAACACACACCTCAAAACCATACCTAAGGAAAACTGGCTCAATTGCAAGAAAAATAATAGACAGTTATGATATTACATTCTGCTCAGCATAATTTGTATGCAAAATATTGTGGTTCCCTGCTTTAGTCTGTTGACACATTTATATTCTAAATGCTTTTGTAGTCCTGTGTCATACCTAAATGTCATATCAGTGAATTGTATAGACAAGTTACTACAGTTGCACAACTATTTGACAAAAAAAATCCTCCAATATTTACATTTTTTATGTGTCTATTCATTCTGTTTAAAGCAATGGGGTTTGTCTTCACAGTTGCAGATAAAGATTAGGCTACACTAATATTATAGTATTAAAACTGATGAGTTATATTCATTAAAGAAAGTTGATTTAATTAAAAAAAATACTAATTTAATCAGATTACTCACTTTATTCAAAGTGAGGATTTAGTTTGAGGATATTTAAACGTCCGTTCTAAAAACCCTGACGAAGTTCGAAGCCCAAAAACAATCTTCGGGGACAGCCCTAGTGACTAGTGTGCGTGCGCGTGCATGCGTGTACTGTACATGTACAGTATGTGCCCTGTGTGTGTGTGTTTGTGTGTGGGTTGTGTGGGTATGGGTGAGTTTTTGTTCGAATGCACTCAATAAAACAGCAGTTAAAGGGGGGTTCACTCTTCTGAATTAGATTGTGAAGTTGAGCTGGGCCTCGTCATTATGAGCCTGAGAGCGAGCGAGGACTGTGGGAGTGAGCAGATGATTCAGTGACTTATTTAATTCTGTGTGTGTGTGTGTGTGTGTGTGTGTGTGTGTGTGTGTGTGTGTGTGTGTGTGTGTGTGTGTGTGTGTGTGTGTGTGTGTGTGTGTGTGTGTGTGTGTGTGTGTGTGTGTGTGTGTGTGTGTGTGTGTGTGTGTGTGTGTGTGTGTGTGTGTGTGTGTGTGTGTGTGTGTGTGTGTTCGTATAGACTTTTTCATCTGATTATAAGTCAGAGTGGTACTGGCAGTAAAACAGAGTCTGGGGGGAGTACGGGGCATGGGAGTCGGATTGTAATCAGGGGGTTGATTTTCCAGAGTTTTTTCAAGGCCCGAGACCACAAAGCAATTGGAAAAATAAAGAAAGTGTTTTCCAGGGTTAATGTATTTTCCCTTATTTCAATGGAATATAGACGGAAACAAAATAAATTAAAGAAGCACTTCACCCACAAATTATAATTTCTTATGATGCCTTGGATTCATGAACATTTGTTTTTCTTCTTGCATGTCTCCATGGTGAACAGTAGAATCCAAAGAAAACAGCTAAACTATATCAAAACATCGGTTTATAAACTTTCTCGAAAACTTGTGCATTATAAATCTCATTTATCCAGTCGTATGCTCTGTACTTCATAAACACATGCTTTTTCGCTAAAACCTTTCTAACAAAATCATTTAACTGCTGCGAATGGATCCATTATTCAGAGAGCTACAGAGTATAAATATCTCAGCATCTGGCTTGATGAGAAATTTACATTTAGATATCGTATTGACAATCTTCTGAGTAAACAAACTATGTCAGAAAATTGGCTTCTTGTACAGTATAGGAGCAAAACCAACTTTCCAATGTTTAGTACAACGAGGATTGTTGAAGCAGTTTTCCTATCAGTTTGGGATTAAGGGGATGCAGTCTATAGACATGTTGCTGCTTCTACTCTTAAATCTTTAGACAGTTGTTGTGGCTGATGGTTGTTTAACACAGCAGGAGACGATATTTCCAATTTCAACAGGCAATTTGTTTAATGAAAGAAAGTTTTAACAGCAGAAGCTATGGATCATCAGACGGTCACCACAGTTGAAGAAAAACACTCTAACCTCTCAATCCCTCTGCTTGTCCCATAAATCCCCTCTCAGTCCTGCCCCCACATGACAGATATGATGACGTGTCATATCATATCAGATATGACATGACGTACATTAAGATGACACGTAGATTTAACATCGAAGAGAGATAAAAACATTAAGAACATCGAAGAGAGATAAAGACATTAAGAAGAACATAGATTTAACATCGAAGAGAGATGCAAGATTAGTGAGATGTGTGTGTGTATATGTGTATGTATGAAAGAGAGAAAAGATTAAAGAGAGAAAAGATTAGATGTGTATTATGTATGTGTGTAAAAGAGAGAAAAGATTAAAGAGAGAAAAGATTAAATGTGTGTGTGTATATGTATGTGTGTAAAAGAGAGAAAAGATTAAAGAGAGAAAAGATTAAATGTGTGTGTGTATATGTATGTGTGTAAAAGAGAGAAAAGATTAAAGAGAGAAAAGATTAAATGTGTGTGTGTATATGTGTATGTATGAAAGAGAGAAAAGAACAAGATATGATGTACACAAGATTAGAGCACACGATATGATGTACTGAAATGTCCATCTGCCTATCTCCAAGTTGTTTTAAGAACATCAGCCAGACCGTCTTTCAGTACTGCTTAGTTGACCCATATTAAACTAGTTCACCTCATATACACATTTTCCCCAACATTCCCCCATTTGGGGCTATCCCTAGTCCCACCCAAATCATATAACCAAGAAAATGTGAACGTCTAACTAAACGAGAAACCATATTTACATAATAAAAGTTTAAATGCCTAATCTAAACAAGAAACCTAATACATTTTAAATGTCTAAATAAACAAGAACGCTTACTTCATTCACTGGACCCCTAACGGACCAACAAAGGCTGACTACCATTCTCACAATAAACACAAAACCGCTCAAAACAAGAGTAATAACAAAACATCAAAAAAAAAAATACCCCAATTTATAATCCTAACCTGACAGACAAATCCCCCCAACCTCCACCGCTTACCAAATGAGCCACAGTTCCGGCCGGAAACCGCGACTCTCATCAGGGAAAGGAGAAGTTGACCGTCAGAACTAAACATAGAACATCCCTCCCCCAAAAAAAATGACATTGTCTCTTCCATAACATTGAATCCTAGTGTCCATCGCTCAGCCCCCCTTCCATGCCCACGCCATAGTCTCCTCACCGTATTGCCAAAAGTCACATTTTGCCAATACAGCAACCACCACGCCACACCTCCAGTCCCCGTAGAAGCATGTCCCCATGCCTGGACGGGAGGCGCTGGTCCCGACCTCACCACGTGTCCCCCCATCTTCGACGGGAGGTGCCCATCTTGCCCACTGCGTTAGCCCCCCCCTTTGTCCCTTCAGTCCCCAGAACCGATCCCCAGAACACTTCTTCTCAATGCTTCCTCAGGCTCAGAACCGACACTCCGTACCATTCCATACCGATGCCTCTTCCATTCCGGTTTGACCAGGACCATGAGTAAAATAAACAAAAATAATAAAAAATAAACCATCACTCAGACCATCCCCCGTCACTCTAAAAGGAATAAAACAAACAAAACTGAACCAAACAGAAAGAAAATGTCCCTTCCTCACCATACGCCTAGTTAAAGGAATAAAACAAACAAAACTGAACCAAACAGAAAGAAAATGTCCCTACCTCACCATACCCCTAATCCCCTATCCCCTCGTCTCCCTCTAAGGCAGCATAAAGCTGAGGGCATGGCCCGATTTGTGGCTCAATCTCTTTCTGTCCCACCATCAGCATTCGGCTCGTTACGTGTGAAGTTACCAGCCTACCCAAGAGAGGCATACCACAACAGAAAAGGAGAACCAATATCAACCCTGCCACCCCAATGGATATCCCCGTCTGCATCACTATGCTTCCCCACTGTCCCAATCTTTCCAACACCCCACTCCCCCACCATTCTTCATTCCGGCCAGAATTCCCCCTCAACTCCTCCCTCAAATCCTTCAGCTTAGCCATGGCCTCGGAGAACTTTCCCCCTGGCCCCACATTCGTCGGAATGAATGTGCAGCAGTACTGTCCAAACATGGAACAGACTCCACCCTTCTCCGCCATTAACCAGTTCAGAGCCTGTCTATTCTGCCACGCCACCGTACTGGTCGCGTGCATCTGGTCCCCCATTGCATCCAACGCCTCCTCGGTGTAGTTAAGATACCGCTGCTGATTGTAAAACAAATAGTTGATCCACCCGGTGTTCTTATTGACCGATATCCATGGCAGAATAGACTCAAACCCTGCCGCAATCTCATTCTTAGCCATGAACTCGGCTGGAATGCCCCTTGGCTGTCCTATGCTGTCCAGATACACCCTTGGGTCTGCCTTGTAGCTACGCTTCGTTCGAGAGATAGGAGACTCAGAAGGTCCTTCCGTCACTGATAATGGTAGGACCACCATTGGCATGATCGCCTGAACCCGGGCACATCTACCTGACCAATCTAAAGGAAGTGTATTCCTCAACCTCCTACCGCCGCAGAGCCAGTATTGGTCCGCCAGTGCTATATCCTGGACATGAAAAGGGCAAGCTACAGGCCGTGGGTTGGTATCCACTCCCTTTAACACGACCCCGTGTCCACACTTTCCTTCTTTCGTGCAGTTAGTCGTGATGCTCCAAATAGTAGTGCACCGCCCCTCTGCCACCTCCCCTACGTCCCGGGTCCCCTCCTTTTGCAAGCACTCGAAATCCTTGGTCAGCCATAGTTTGACACCTCTGGGTATTGGCAACCCCGTCGCTACCCCCTGCACACGTACATCCAATTTCCTACAACGTTCCCGCATAGTGACATCCTTGAAATCCGTGACGTTTCCTGCCGCCTTAAAACGACTAGAGCCGAGAAACCCCAAACACTCTGCCTCGCACCAAGGGCGACTATTATGGGGCCCCTCCCATGCCTCTGCGTCCCTGTCACACTGAGCCCAACTGAACTTCGTGCCCTTCACCAGCAGCCTATCCGGACGTGCCTTGGAGCAGACATAACAATCCTCTATCTGATTCTGCGCGCTCGTGTACTGGACCCACTTAAACCACTCATTCCCTAAAGCCGCCCTATACATCGGGTCAGCCTCCGGGTCTTCCTCGTCATAGTCATAGTCGCCCCCATCTTGTTCCCCGGAAGGAAGCAAACCCCTCAACCTGGCCCAGAGTGAGCCCACTGAGTCCCTCAACGTTCCGGCTGTCCTCTGGAACATATCCTGTCCCCCCACCTCTTCCGACTCAGCGTCCTTGACCTCCCTTTTTCCCCTCACCCCTGTCCCCTGTGCTTGGTTCGGGACAGGCTCAACCCTCCTATCTACCCCCACAACCCGATCCTCGTTAGTATAATGGTAAGTATCCCCGCCTGTAACGGGGGAATGGTCAAAATCAAAAACATGCCCTTGCGGTCCTCCGGGAAACACCCCTTTTGGTTGTAGTCTTATCTTCTCCCCCCCTTCCTCGATGGAGGGCAGAGGGGGCGCCTGATTCTGAGCCTGGTCATGAAAGCCTGCCGGTACTTGAGCCTGAGCGGGACCCCGTGGGACTCCTACCCACTCAAACCCGTCATCCTCAAGGACGGGTCGACCGTGACGGTTCTCAATGATGTCGTTGCGCCCGGCCGACCGTCCGCACACTGCTGCCAACATCTGCGGGAGCATCAGCAGGCACTGCACCTTCCAGTTGCCGTCTCGGGCCCTCCATGTCGGGTTCTGCATAACTGCGATCGATTGTATCCCCCAAGAGATCGCCGCTGGCCTTTATGCAGTGATTGAAGTGGAACCAGGTCGTTGATCCTTTGACTTGGACTGCCGTTCCAGTCGATCGGATCACCTCGTACGGGCCCTCTCTCCGGGGTGATGACCACTTTCTCTTGTGGACCTTTACGAAGACCAGGTCCCCAGGGATCAGCCTCGGTTTGGTGGCTTCCTTCTCCGCCTCCTTCACCCCCTTTTTCTCCTTTCTCTGCTCCTGTCGAAACACAGCTTCATGTATTTTAGTCACTTGCTGAAGATATTTTTTCAGATCTTGCTCAAAAATATCTAATGCCGGGCCCCTAGCCAGGTGTCTAAATGGCGGTGCTGGCATGCTGCGGCATGTAAGCATTTCATGCGGTGTTAGCTGTGTTTGGCGGTTTACGCTGCTTCTAATAGCCATCAGAGCAAGTGGCAAAGCATCAATCCAGTTAAGCTTAGTTTGCATACAGATTTTCAACAGTTTGTTTTTAATGACCAGATTGGCCCTTTCCACCTTTCCCTGCGACCCGGGACTATAGACACAGGAAAGGCGCTGTCTTATACCTAATTTCTGCATCAGCCCTTTAACCACCTTGTCGATGAACTCGCGGCCATTATCGCTTTGTAATATCGTGGGAATTCCAAATCTCGGAATGACCTCGCGACACAGGAACTTGATCACTGTGTCCGCGTTCTTGTGTTTAGATGGAATGGCCTCAATCCAGCGACTAAAGCAGTCCTCTACTACCAGGAGGTATCGTTTGCCCTGCACTGGCGTTATCATATCCGTGTAGTCCATAATCAGATGTCTGAATGGTCCCTCAGGGAGGGGTGTGTAAGCCGCCACTGTCGGTACTCCTTTGCGCACATTGCCCTGTAAGCATGTTAAACACCTGGCTAGTGTAACGTCAATTTGTGCCTGAAGCTTTGGGGACCAAAATCCCATTTTCGTGATTCGTTTCAGGGTCTCTGCTCTTCCACAGTGATCAACACCATGAGCCTCAGGTATCACCAAGGACAGAAGATCGATGGAGGCGACTATCAAACCGTTATGACTCCTCCACAGACCATCTGCCCCCCTTACAGCCCCCCTCTCCGTCCACGACTGTTTCTCGGCCTGCGTGGCTGAGTCCTGAAGATCACTCAAATTATCCTCAGTTACCTCAGTCGTCAGTTCGGCCGCAAACATCAGAACTAGGGATGTCCCGATCCGATCACGTGATCGGGATCGGGGCCGATCACGTGATTTTCCGAAGATCGGGATCGGCAAATTTTTTTTTTTTTTTTTTTTTTTTTTTTTTTTACTTTTTTTTTTTTTATTCAACAAACATGACCATGTTCACGTCTTAAACTCATACTGAGGCCTTAGTTTTGGTTTTAAATTGCATATCATCATTCATTTATTTATTGTCACAGAGCAGAAGAATTTTGCCAAAACAAACCAATAGTATCCAGCTGCAGAACGGCAGACCAGCCACAATCTCAGACCCAAATAATTTTTATTTAAATTTTTTTTATCCCAATTTCTCACATTACATTCACCCTGAATGTTGACGTTATCCAGGTGAAAAGTTAACTTCATAAATCATTTGATGTATAATTAAATCAAAGGAAATGCGTTTGGGTCTGAGAGTGTGGCTGGTCTGCTGTTCTGCAGCTGGATACTATTGGTTTGTTTTGGCAAAATTCTTCTGCTCTGTGTGACAATAAATAAATGAATGATGATATGCAATTTAAAACCAAAACTAAGGCCTCAGTATGAGTTTAAGACGTGAACATGGTCATGTTTGTTGAATAAAAAAAAATAAAAAAAATAATTTTGATCGGATCGGGAAATATCGGTATCGGTAGATACTCAAAATCACATGATCGGGATCGGATCGGGAGCAAAAAAACGTGATCGGGACATCCCTAATCAGAACAGCCGTGGACGGCACCGCAGCCGCCGCCTTCGCGGCCTCGTCCGCCGCGTTGTTTCCCGTCGTCACAAAAGACAGGTCTTTTCTGTGTGCCTGGCACTTTACGATAGCAATGCTTTTGGGCAACTTTACAGCCCAAATAAGCGCCACAACCTGTTTGTGGTGAAGGATCGGTGAGCCGTCCGATTTCTTAAAGCCTCTTGCCTTCCAAATGGCCACGAATAGGTGGCATACGCCATGCGCATAAGCAGAGTCTGTAAAGATGTTAACCGTGCGATCTTTAGCTATTATGCATGCTTCTGTTAGTGCTATTAGTTCTGCAAGCTGGGCCGAACATGGTTGCATGCATTGTCCGGCCTTTCTTGTTAGTGTTTCTCCGTTAGGTTTGCACTGTACGACGGCGTATCCTGACCTTAAATTTTCCCCCTCCCGATAGCAGGACCCATCCACAAAAAGTGAGAGTTCTGCTATCGCGAGCGACTCCCAAATCAGGACGGAGTTTCACGAAAGCCTGTACCTCCACCTCGCACTCATGCGGTTGACCCTCGCTCGGGAGTGGTACCAGATCCGCCGGGTTACTGCCGTGGCATGTTTTTATCGTAACGTCCGAGTACTGCAGGAGCCTCATGTAAGCCTGTTGCCGTTGGCTGGTCAGAACAAATTTGCCTCTTTCAATCAAGTTTGCCAATTTGTGATGTGTCCAAATGCAAATGTCATATCCCATTGTCACGGCCGTTGCTTTCTCATACATCAAATGTGCTGCGGCCAGGGCCTGATAACAAGGTGGCAGACCCTGCTCTACCGGCGAAAGAGCTCTAGAGTAATATGCTATCGGTTGTTTTTTCCCACTCCCCCCCTGTGTTTGAGTCAGGACAGCTGTCGCATGCTGCGCTCTATGTGAGACGAATAGGTGGAAACACTTCTCATAATCCGGCAGCGCCAGGGCAGGGGCCTGTAACAACAGACGCTTAATGTTTATGAACGCGTCCTCCCCCTCCTCGGTCCATGTCAAGGGAGCGCGAAGCTTGTCTGTACCCGCCTCTTTTATCATCATCCTCAACGGCGCTGTCGCTATCGTATAGTCCTCCACCCACTCAGAGCTGTACCCAGTCATCCCTAAAAACGTCATCATCTGTCGGACCGTCAATGGCCTAGGTGCCTTGGATACAGCTTCGAGTTGCGTGGGTGAGATGTTTTTTATGCCCTTTTGAATGACGCGAGACAAGTACTCAACTTTTGGCTGGCAGTACTGCAGTTTTGAACGGGATGCCTTGTGGCCTCCCACGGCCAATCCACTCAAAACTTTGATGGAGTCCTCATGGCACTGCTGACGTGTATCCGAGCAGATTAGAATGTCATCTGCATACAGTAAAACCGTGCTGAGTAGTGTGTCGCACACTCCTTGCAAGTCTTCCTTGAGCGCCTTCGAGAAGTAATGCGGCGAGTGCGCGAACCCTTGTGGCAACCGGGTGTAAGAGTATTGTTTCCCCCTGTGGGTAAAAGCAAACAGATACTGAGACTCTTTTTCCAATGGAACACTGAAGAATGCCTGCGTGAGATCAATGACCGTATAGTAGCCAGAAGTCAGCCAGAAGATCCTTAAGAACTTCTACTCATGTACAATAGAGAGCATCTTGACCGGCAACATCACCTCCTGGTTTGGGAATAGCACTGCAAAAGACCAAAGCAGACTACAAAGAGTGACACGTTCAGCCGAACGCACAATTGGAGGGGGGCTCCCCACCCTCCAGAACATTTACAACAAGCGTTGCAAGGGGAAGGCTAAGAGAATTATTAAGGACTCGAGCCACCCGAACAACTGCCTCTTTGAACTGCTGCCGTCAGGCAAGCGACACAGGAGTCTCAAGGCGAGCACAGAAAGACTCAGAAGTAGCTTCTATCCCCAGGCCATCAGGCTGCTAAACGAACAATGAATGAACACTACACAACAACAACCACCAAACACACATAGCACACACATCCACACGCACACACTCACTTTAAACAAACACACTGTAGCACCCACTACACACACTTTATAGCACACACCCACTTTAAACAAACACACTGTAGCACCCACTCCCCACACTTTATATTTATGGATGAAGGATTGCACTACAACTCGTACACCTTACTGTAAATTGTACCTAAAATTGTACCTCATCCCATTTTTGCTTTGCACTAGATAGTACTGTACATTAGTACACTGCATAGTATTGTGTATTGTATATTATATGGTAACTCAGAACATTGTACATATGTCTATACCGAACAACTGTGACCTCATTCTTCTTCTAAATTCATGCTATATTATGTTATTATGTTATTTGATACTATCTTGTCTAGCACAGTCTCTGGAGCGTAACAGTAAGAAGCATTTTGTATGAAAGTATTCTGTACTTCTGTATGACAACTATTAAAGAACTTGAACTTGAACTTGAACTTGTACTGCGAGCTACTCGGGATGTTTGTCAGGAGGGTGTGTGGATTAGCGACTTCCGCCTCTGGTCCAGACACCACGTCGTTCACCGCCCTCAAATCGTGTACCAGTCTGTACCTAGCCCTGTCCGCCTTTAGCACTGGGTGGATAGGTGTATTACATCTGGATTTGAAAGGGACGAGCACTCCCCCCTTTAACAGTCCCTCAATCTGATGTGATATAGCTTCCTCCGACTCTGGCTTCATGGTATACTGTCTGATAAAGGGTGGTCTACAACCCTTCTTTAACCTGACCTTCACTGGCTGTGCCGACAATATTAGACCCACATCTGTGTCGTGTTTTGACCACAACCGTTCTGGGGTGCGCGCCAACATGTCCTGTTCCAGCAAAGCATCCGCCTCTGGAATAACGCAAGGGTCTCCTGGTAATCTGATTACTTGCGGTTTTGCCAAAACTGAAAAGGAAATCATTATTTTTATGAAACTCCCATCTGCGCTGTTCCAAATTAGCGGAGATTCCGTGGAGACCCACCTTTGAGTCTCGGATTCCTGTATCATTGAACCTAGATGTTCGGATTCGTAACCAGGATTTATTCTCAGAGTGATGTGTGGGGCGGCGTCTCTTAGTCTATGTTGTTCCCGTAGATACTTACTCGTGTTAACCCTCAACGCCGCGCCCTGTCTCCCTACAATTATCGTAGATGAGTTAATCTGCACCTGCTCGGGCTGTCCCTGCAACCATGCCTTGTTCCTAACTAGGTCACTATTCGTCAAATACTGTAGTGTGCAATGTGCCTCCATGTTTGTTTGTCTAGACTGAGGCAGTTGGGTTTTCAGAAATGGCTCCCAGGGGTCACAGACCCTTTGCAGCTCTGCATCTATGTTGCCCAGCCTGAACACAGTGGCCTCTTTCTCCCCCGTCCCTTGTAGCATCATTTGGTACACGTCTTGTTCAATTTGAATCCCCTCAGGCGTACATAGGATTTTACAGCCTAGTTTACACATTGCATCTCGTCCCAAGAGATTGCGCGGGGTGCTGTCCGAAATTAATACAGGTATTGTTATGGTCTTGTTGTTATACGTCATAGAGATTGGATCTGATGTGGGTATTAATTGTGTTTTTCCCGAGAATCCGACCGTCCGAACATACTGTCCAGACTGGGGTAAGTGAGCGGCGTATTTTTGCTTTATGCAGGAAAAACCTGCTCCAGTGTCTGCCATCATCTCTGTTAATTTGCCCTCCACTAGGACCTGCAGAATAGGTTCTTGCTCAGCTCCCTTGGAAACCACAATCATTTGATTTCCCCCCGTCGCATTCTCTGGGCACCCCTAGTGATTACCCCCCTGGTTTCGGGGCCCTCCTGTCTCCCCCTGGTTGTGGGGCCCTTGTGACTCCCCCTGGCGCACGGGTCTTCCATACTCCGAGCCGGGACGGTATGGTTGCCTACATCTCATTTCCCTGTGTCCCTGCATGCCGCAGTTCCAACAGTGGAAACGGGGAAACTGTTGTTCGTTCCCCGGTCCCTGTGTAAACCGTGGGCCTGATTGCCCATTCCCTGCCTGCCGCCTGGACGCCTGGTTCTGTGAACTATAGCCATAGCTTCTCACTACCTGAGGTGCAGGCGGGGGTCCCTGGTCCTGCATGGGTGGAGAGGTAGCAGATGACACCATTACTGCCTGCAGCCTCCTTTGGGGCTGCAGTTGTTGCTGAGTTAACTTCCTTGCGTCATTTCTATCCTGATCCCTGACTTTCTGCTCCTGAGCCCTTTGCTTCTCCACACTATGTGTTACATGTGCACAGAACAAATGATAAGTCATGTCCATTAACCCCACCACATCTTCCAGTCTATTCTTAACCACCTCTGGAAGCCCTCTCATCACACTTTCTCTAAACATCGCTCTCTGCAACGGGTCAATTTCTGGGTTGTGTCCTAGCTCACCTCTCCACTCCTTCAGTACTTTGTTCACATAGGCGCCAGGCCCTTCCGTCTCCATTATGGGGTTGCCTGCCAGTTTTGCCGGATTAATACGTGATGGATATTGATTCCTGAGTTTGTACCACAACGCCGCTCTATGCGCGTTGAATATGTCTCCATCATGGGCCTGCGTGTCGCATGCCACTCGCATCGATGTATCACCCATGATGTCCCGGCAGGCACCAACTCCTAGCAAACGCGTCAACAGGGATTTGACGTCACCCACTGCTAGCAGAAAAGATGACGTATTTTCCTCAAACTGCGTGATCCACCTGGAGGCTCCTTCTGAAAGGTCCGGTAGTCTTACTATTAAACCATCGATGTCTAGAGGTGACCATGGCATGTGAAAGATATCGTTCCCCTTTATTAGCAGGGGAAACTGGCCTGTGCTTGTCACACTTCCCACGAATGTAGGGGCGAAAGTCAGGGTTCCTGTAATGTTTCCTTTCTCCTGTCCTGGTTTCGTGTCATTCTCATCTTCCTCCTCAGTCAACAGTTTAGTGTGGCCACACGCTCCGTGTTTCTCTGATGTCTGCTGTGCCACACTCTGACGGGGCTCTTCCTCTATCTTCCTCCCGACTCCCTCCCTCTGCCTGCCCAGGTTCTCTACCTCCTCTTCCTCTGCAGTATACAACTTCCGACGTACTGTCTTGCCATATGCCGCCAGGGCTTTCGGATAGAGATCCTGCGGGGTCAGTTTGGGGGGGGTATCTCGCCTAAGGGAGGTCTCTGATCTAGCGGAGGTTTCTGACCTAGCGGGGGTCCCTAATTCCGTCTCCTCATATTCTCCTCTTATTGTCACAGTGCCCACCGGCAATTGCGTGACATAAGGTGGGGATGTTGGTTTCCCTATATCCGTCTCTCTCTGATTTAGCGCTAAAGCTTCCTGCCTGTATGCTCTCCCCTTCTGGGCGTAGAGCTTCATTACCCCCAACTCTTCTGTCCTCTTTTTCAACCTCTTTTTGCTGTTGTCGCCTGGCTTGTGGTTACGAATCATTACATTCATCTCTTCGCATACGTCGAGATCAAAAGTACCTCCGGAAGGCCATTTTGTGTCCCCGGCCTTTGTACGCCTCTGCCAACGGACACCTACCTTGAGAATTATATTTTTTAGGAGCGGGTTCCGATCTAACAGTATGTCTTCTGCTGTATGCATCGTTGTTTAGTGTGTGCGTGTGTTTATTGTGTTGTGTGTGTGTGTGTGTGGTTGTACCACAGCCAGGACACGGTTAACCTGGTTCTACTACTCTACAGCAATGCTACAGCCAGGACACAGTTAACCTGGTTCTACAATGCTACTACAGCCAGGACACAGTTAACCTGGTTCTACTACTACAGCCAGGACACAGTTAACCTGGTTCTACTACTACAGCCAGGACACAGTTAACCTGGTTCTACAATGCGGTGTGTGTGTCTGTGTGTGACTGTGTGTGTGTGCGTCTGTTTGTGTCTGTGTGTGACTGTGTGTGTGTGTGTGTGTGACTGTGTGTGTGTGTGTGTGTGTGTGTGTGTATGTGTGTATGTCGGTGTGTGTGTGTGTGTGTGTGTCTGTGTGTGTGTGTGTGTGTGTGTGTGTGTGTGTATGTGTGTATGTCGGTGTGTGTGTGTGTGTGTGTCTGTGTGTGTGTGTGTGTGCGTCTGTTTGTGACTGTGTGTGTGTGTGTGTGTGTGTGTGACTGTGTGTGTGCTGTGTATGTGTGTGTGTCGGTGTGTGTGTGTGTGTGTCTGTGTGTGTGTGTGTGTGTGTGTGTGTGTGTGTCCGTCTGACTGTGTGTGTGTGTGTGTGACTGTGTGTGTGTGTGTGTGTGTGTGTGTGTGTCTGTGTGTGTGTGTCTGTGTGTGGTGAGTGTGTGTGTATGTCTGTAATCAGCAGGTTTAACTCCACCCGCCTGCCTCACAACCCGCTGTCTACCGGGACACAGGAATGTGTGTGTGTGTGTGTGTGTGTGTGTGTGTGTGTGTGTGTGTGTGTGTGTCTGTTTGTGTGTGTCTGTGTGTGGTGAGTGTGTGTGTGTCTGTGTGTGTCTGTGTGTCACAGACGTGTGTGTATTGTATGTGTGTATTGTATGTGTGTACACAGGAATGTGTGTGTGTGTGTGTGTGTGTCGGTGTGTGTGTCTGTGTCTGTGTGTGGTGAGTGTGTGTGTGTCTGTGTGTGTCTGTGTGCCTTTGCACAGACGTGTGTGTGCATTGTATGTGTGTATTGTATGTGTGTACACAGGAATGTGTGTGTGTGTGTGTGTGTCGGTGTGTGTGTCTGTGTCTGTGTGTGGTGAGTGTGTGTGTGTCTGTGTGTGTCTGTGTGCCTTTGCACAGACGTGTGTGTGTATTGTATGTGTGTATTGTATGTGTGTACACAGGAATGTGTGTGTGTGTGTGTGTGTCGGTGTGTGTGTCTGTGTGACTGTGTGTGTGTGTGACTGTGTGTGTGTGTGTGTGTGTGTGTCGGTGTGTGTGTGTGTGTGTTTGTGTGTGTGTGTGTGTGTGTGTCTGTGTGTGTGTGTGGTGAGTGTGTGTGTATGTCTGTGTGTGTCTGTGTGTGTCTGTGTATTTGCACAGACGTGTGTGTGTATTGTATGTGTGTATTGTGACACAGGAATGTGTGTGTGTGTGTCTAGGCCCAACAGTGGAAACAACTAGAGTCTCGTCAAACGCTGCCCAAATTGTTTTTCACTCTCTGCTCATATTATCACAGCTGGCCTCTCTGTAGCTACCCACCACTATCTCTGAGAGAGTTATGTGTGTACATGTGTCGGTGTCAACCATGACCAGCCTACCACAGTTATAACAAGGAAGTGGGGAATAGGGAGAGTGTTTTGTAAAGGGTCAGAGAAAAATTTGACCAGAGAGAAAAGTTTAACCAGATAGGTCGAAAACATGCAATTAAAATTGATTAGTGGCGCACTTATAGCATGTTAAAAGAGGATTCGCCCTAGTGTCAACACCTCACCACTCGTGTTCATTTTATAGCCGTCCATCCAAAACCAGTCACACAGCCAGCGCACTTTTTCCTCCCGCAGAATCTCTGACGGATATTATAATAACAAGCACAACGCTCACCTTTTTTTTTTGTCGACAACCGCCAGAATGTCTACGGGAGATTCCAGGAACTGGCCGTATGAAAGGCCCGGCTGGGCGTCTACAGGTCAAGGGTCACCAAATGTTGTGGCTGATGGTTGTTTAACACAGCAGGAGACGATATTTCCAATTTCAACAGGCAATTTGTTTAATGAAAGAAAGTTTTAACAGCAGAAGCTATGGATCATCAGACGGTCACCACAGTTGAAGAAAAACACTCTAACCTCTCAATCCCTCTGCTTGTCCCATAAATCCCCTCTCAGTCCTGCCCCCACATGACAGATATGATGACGTGTCATATCATATCAGATATGACATGACGTACATTAAGATGACACGTAGATTTAACATCGAAGAGAGATAAAAACATTAAGAACATCGAAGAGAGATAAAGACATTAAGAAGAACATAGATTTAACATCGAAGAGAGATGCAAGATTAGTGAGATGTGTGTGTGTATATGTGTATGTATGAAAGAGAGAAAAGATTAAAGAGAGAAAAGATTAGATGTGTGTGTGTATATGTATGTGTGTAAAAGAGAGAAAAGATTAAAGAGAGAAAAGATTAAATGTGTGTGTGTATATGTATGTGTGTAAAAGAGAGAAAAGATTAAAGAGAGAAAAGATTAAATGTGTGTGTGTATATGTATGTGTGTAAAAGAGAGAAAAGATTAAAGAGAGAAAAGATTAAATGTGTGTGTGTATATGTGTATGTATGAAAGAGAGAAAAGAACAAGATATGATGTACACAAGATTAGAGCACACGATATGATGTACTGAAATGTCCATCTGCCTATCTCCAAGTTGTTTTAAGAACATCAGCCAGACCGTCTTTCAGTACTGCTTAGTTGACCCATATTAAACTAGTTCACCTCATATACACATTTTCCCCAACACAGTCTATCATTCTGCTCTCAGATTTATTACTGGTGATAGCTTGATAGAGGTTTCAAGTTTCAAGTTTCTTTAATATTTGTCATACAGAAGTACAGAATACTTTTATACAAAATGCTTCTTACTGTTACGCTCCAGAGACTGTGCAAGACAAGATAAGTATGAAATAAAATAACATAGTAAAATTAGAAGTAAAAAAAATGAGGTCACAGTGTTCAGTTTAGACATATGTACAATGTTCGATGCAGAATAGACGTAGTTACCATACAATATACAATACTGTGCAGTGTACTAATATACAATACTATATAGTGCAAGGCAGAAATGGGACGAGGTGCAATTTAGGTACAATTCACAGTAGGTGTACGAGTTGTAGTGCAAATCCTTTATCAGTAAATATAAAGTGTTAAGTGTGTTTGTGTGATCTAAAGTGTGGAGAGTGGGTGCTGCAGTGTGTTGTTTGTTTGAGTGAGTGTGTGCGTGTGGGTGTGTGTGCTGTGTGCATTTGATGGTTGTTGCATAGTGTTTATTGTTCGTTTAGCAGCCTGATGGCCTGGGGATAGAAGCAAATGATTTATGCTTAACACTTTGGGTGCCAATCATGTGTTAACACGTTTCTGGGCCCCAACCGTTGAGTGTTAACACGTTTTTGGATAGGTTTTTCTTTTTTTCTATATTTGTATTCATTATCCATCCAGGGAGCCTGTTGTTACCATAGGGAATGAGTCTGAGGTTGCCAAAGTGCAATACCGGCCGCATCCAGCTAGACGGCGGTGTCGAGCACCCTTTGAAACCTTGTATCTTGGCCTGTGCATCGATCTAATGTTTCTGGGTCGTTTCCCCCCCCCCCCCGCAATGGTTGCGGTTATAACGGATTGAGAAGAATCAAATGCTCCTGATGCATGATGTGTGGTGGATTATGTTGGCGACACGATGTACATCAATACTTGGAATCGCGATCAGATAATTGGAATATAATTTTTGGGGTACATCCTAGTCAAGGTAAGGGATATATGCTATCAATGTTGCGTTGATCCAAGCATGTCTTCAACTCGATCCGAACGTGTGTGTGTAACGTTAGTCCACAACGTATGCATGGTATAACGCGTGAATGTATGCATGCTTTTTCTTTTAGTGCTCCATACTCTTGGAACGCCCTTCAATGCACTTTAAAGTTTGATACTCTTCCAACCTTTGGACAATTTATAGCATTAATTAATAACCATTGTACATCATTTTGTAATTGCTTTTAGTCTGCTTTTCCTGTTTATTGTTTCCTGTTTCTATCCTATTTGAATTCGATTTTATAAAAGAGGGAAACATCATTTAAATAATTGGACTGTGTTTGAATCTGAGGTTTAGTTTATTTGGCTCCCCATTAGTTGATGCAAAGAGCGCTGACTAGTCTATCTGGGGTCCGACTTACAAAACATACAACATAAGCTCAAAGAAAAACAAGCAACAAGTCTAATCAGACAAATAAAAATAATTGTAATGAAACAGAACAAGATAGATGGAGTTGATCTTCAGTCAGCAGACAAACCTGTATACAGTACACATCCAACTGGAAATAGTATTTGGATGATGTATTTTGTATGGACTGGCAATGAAACGCGACTGATGGAATGCCATGAATTCATGAATCTTAAAAACCAACACCTAACATTTTCCTTTGCTGTTGACACTTCTAAAATTAACTTTTTGGGACATTATGTTAATCAGGGAGGGGAATTCCCTCAAGACTAATTTGTACAGAAAGAGCAATAGGCAAAAAACGCATTACTGCACAGGGGGTCTTACCGTCCTGCATCTCTTTAAGAAGAGCCTCCCGATTTCACAATTCAACCTTATTAGACGGAGCCGTAGTTCCGATGAGGATTTTCAGGATCAACTGTTCTTTTTTTTTTTAGGTTTTTTTTTGGCGTTTTTTTTTGCTTTATTGCTACTGGGCAGTCCAGTAGAGAGAGACAGAGGAGGAATGGGAGACACCCGGGTCGGCCGTGTCGCGGCTGAGCGCGCTATGTGGTTCGCCACTGGGGCGCCCCAGGATCAACTGTTCTTGAGGATAGCTTCAGAGAAAGGGGCTCTAGGGAAGAGTGGATCACAGAGGCATCCATGTGTTTTTGACTAAATGTCACAAACTGAATGTCTAAAGAAAACAAATCAGAAAAATCTGAATACAGAGTGACTCACCGTGGTTGTATCCAGTTCTCACCGGTTGTATCCAGTACTCACCGGTTGTATCCAGTACTCACCGGTTGTATCCAGTACTCACCGGTTGTATCCAGTACTCACCGGTTGGAAGAGACATTGAGGAGGCTATGAGATAATACTGATACATCATAGTGTCACATAGGTGCTACTCCGTGTCCTGTAAAGTTAGACCCGCTCACCTACAGTTAACACAATTCTATGTATCATACATCTTGCTGGCATGTAGAATTATTATTGATACTTGTATCGTTGCTAGTCTTCACATGTGTTGAAGCTGATTTATTTAATTGTATTATTTAATTCTTTATTTTCACAGTATGCATAAATCGGACACCATTTTCATATACATGACACAAACGCACATTGGGAATTTAAAGCTTGCTTATTGTAATTAACTGTTGTAATTTACCATGGGTCTGTCTCTGTGCTCTCCTGCACTTGCGATTCTCCCAGGTAGGTTCACTGATTGCCAAACCAGAACTGGGAGAGTCCAAGGCATTTTATGGTGAGCAGTGAAAAATAAAAGGAGATGCTGGGTGTCAACAACTGCTTCCTGATTCCACTTAGCTACTGTACAGACTCTACACTGACATGATGCTTCACTAGCCCTTCTCGTGTTGTATGAGAACACCTAATATTGGCAATATTATTATATAATATAATATATATATAGTGAGAGTAGACCTGCTCCTGCCAGGTCCCACCTGGCAATTACAGATGAGGGAAATGTCAACAGTTCTGTTTTGCATTTAAAACACCTACCTTCAATCATCCTCTCAGGAAAAGTATTCGACATCAAGGGCATCATATCTTGGAATATGATTTTCTTTTATATATATATATGCGTAAGTGTCCCCCTGGCCTTGCATATATTGGAAAACAAGAGCTCTAAGACTAAGATCACTGAACACATATGTCACCCGGCCGTAACCATGATGTATCAAGTCCTGCCGCGGTTCACTTTACAAAAGCCCAACGCAGCATATCCACTCTCAGATACATTGGCACAGAGGCTATCAAGTGTCCTTGTAGAGGAGGTGACATTGACTCTCTCCTCCTGAGGAGAGATCCGCTCTGGATATAGCTAGCCTGGGGCCTCTCACACCAAGAGGTCTTAATGAGGGTTTTAGTGTCAGACCATCCCTGTGATGAGGGGCGGCTTTCTTTGATGAGTATGACAGGATTAGACATGGTTGACTCCATTGCTGTATACAGCGATTTATATTGTGTTCCCTCTTTTGTGAATACCTGATGTTTGGTTATTGTAGACTCCAGTTGCTAAATGTTAGGGACATCCTGTTTGAATATAGAGGTGCCTCTATTTAGATCTAGCCATGTTGAAAGTATGACGGCTACTGGCCTGATATAATTCTGTTGCTTTTATGGTCTTTTCTATATTTCTCTGTATTATGTATAGGGATGTCCCGATCCGATCACGTGATCGGGATCGGCGCCGATCACGTGCTTTTCAGAGGATCGGGATCGGGAAACAAATTTAATAAAAATCGGCAGTCAAAAAAAGTTTTTTTTTTTATTATTATTCAACAAACATGACCATGTTCACGTCTTAAACTCATACGGAGGCCTTAGTTTTGGTTTTAAATGACATATAATATATCATTAATGTATTTATTGTCACACAGAGCAGAATAATTGTCCACAACAAACACATTCCCTTTAATTTACACTGTTGCAACAAACACATTCCCTTTAATTTAGATCACAACAACACGTCGCTCCCGAAACACAGTTATCCACTGACTTGAGCAGCTAGAGGTTTGGAACTAAGCATTTTAAAATAGAAAGTCAAGCCAGTCCAACAGCAATTGCAATGTTTGCAAGGAGGACATTCCGCATGGAGGAAAAACTCATGAAGCAGCAGGCTGGAGGCGGAGTTTTCAGACTAACTTTTCACCTGGATAACGTAAATTATTTGCTGTGTGACTGAGGATTATCGTCTGCGTTTCAGACCAGAATGGAGCTAATCATTACGTAAATCGAACACTGAATGTATACTAATGTGCAAACATATATTGAAACTTTTAATATTTCTCATATGAAGCACATTTCTCAGGGTGAATGTAATAACAAGAGCCGCCCCTCGAGGGACTATAGGCAACAGAGGGGCTTGTCTTGCTCTGCCAGTTTCTGACAAAAATGCGTCAAAATTGATTACTAATGTGAAAGATCGGATCGGGAACGATCGAGATCGGTAGATATTTAAAATCACATGATCGGGATCGGATCGGGAGCAAAAAAAGGCGATCGGGACATCCCTAATTATGTATATCTTTTTAATATTTTGTTAAATTTATTTATCTATGTATTATTATAATAATTTGTATACATATTTAATTTGTATAACATGTTGATACTAGTGGGTATACATGGTATTGCGCCTGTATCATGTGGCGATCATGTGACCAGAGCTGATGGTCTATTTAAAGATGGCATCTTTGATTTGTTTGGTTTGTCTGAAGTCTGAAGAGGAGCATTGGAGAACGGCCACGTCTTTATTTATTATTTTATTGCCGTTTTCTCGTGACTTATTATTTAGTTATTTCGATATTTACAATTTGTTACACACATTTTTTACCCATTCACTCACACATTCACACACCGACGGCGGAGGCAACCATGCAAGGTGCCAACCTGCTCATCGGGAGCAATTAGGGGTTAAGTGTCTTGCTCAAGGACACATCGACACGCTCGAACCGGGAACCTCCGGATTGCCAGACGACTGCTCTACCTCCTGAGCCACTGTCAAATTTAACAAAGTAAATGTTCTCGTGATAACGACTTATTATTTCATTATCTCAATATAACAAAGTCCATTTTCTCGTGATAACGGATTCATTTATTTCATTATCTCAATATAACAAAGATCGTTTTCTCGTGATAACAGATTCATTTATTTCATTATCTTGATATAACAAAGATCGTTTTCTTGTGATCATGTATTAGGTTGCGACAGTGACTCGGGAGGTAGAGCAGTCGTCTGGTAATCTGGAGGTTCCCGGTTCAATTCCAACTTGTGGATGTAAAATAAACTGAATTGCTGAACTGCTATTGAATGCCTTGGTGGGCCTATTCGTTAATTACTTATTGTAGACTATTAAACGACTAGTCTAAATAACAGATGCCAGGCCACATTCTCAGCAAAACGATTGTTTGCATTAAGAACCATTGACAGTAGTATGCCTAATGACCATAAGGAAATCTATTTGATTTGATTTGACATTTTAAAAAAATACAAGATTCCAGAAAACATCAAGAATAAGTCAAGACTTATTTCCATTGTGGTCCTTGGTCTCATACAGACAAGCAATACAAAACATGACCACAAATAACAATTTGACAAACTACATAGACATGTACATTTTAAGTGCAGTACAAACGTAGCCACAGACAACAATGTATCAGACAACATTTTCATGCATTTTAAAATCTAGTTTTTAACATTGTTGAGGAGCCATGATTTGACTTTTTTCTTTAAATTGTGTCGGCTACTAATGCATTTTAGCTGTGAAGGTAGCAAATTCCAATTTGTCGCTCCCCAGAATTTAAAAGAACATTTGCCCATATTTGTTTTGAACCTTGGAATACACGGTCGGCAATGCTGGCTCTGGTGTTATGGGTATGATTGGGCGCTGAGAGGCCATTCAGGGCGCACAAACCGAACGCAGAAGGACAACTGCCTTGGGTAAAGTATTCACGCGTCCCTATTCCACTGAAAATAATTTGTAAGATACGATTTTAAATACAAGGCTGAATGGGGAGGCATCAGTAACACAGCAGCTGCCTCTACTGAAATAGTTTCCACAAACTCACAGTGCAAACACGTCATCCACGATAACTTACTTGAGATGGTTTCCTTTACTATGTGAACGGTGCGTGGCTGTTCTCAGCAACAGATGATCCCAACTCGGTTAAACTTTACAGCTGGGCTTGCAGCACTAGTTAGCTAACACTAACATTATGTTAAACATGAATCAGCGTAGTGAACGGATACTTGCTCTTTGTTAAATCTACAGACACTGGCTTTTCCCGGCAGCGTGCCGAAGTGTCTTTGAGCAAGTTACTTAACCTCTAACTGCTCCCGATGAGCAGCTTATCACCTTGCATGGTTGCCTTTGCCGTCAGTGTGTGAATGTGTGAGTGAATGGGTGAATGTGAGGCATAAATCATGAAGTGCTAGGCTATATAAAATGCAGTCCATCTGCAGACGACAGTATTCCTCTGCTGAATCTTGCTATGTAAGTAAAACAGCGGACTCTCAAGTATTTTCCAAATGGCACCTCTCAGGTGTTGAGTAGTAGCAGTTACAGTATAGCACGTTGCTAACAACAAAACTAGCTAACAGAGGGCGCTACGACAGTGAATGAGAGGAGCCAGCGAGGCATTTGAGAGCAGCAGTGTTTGAGAATGCGCAAATCAAAATGTACAGCTGTTCTCACACATTGGACTGGTGTTTTCTTTCACCAAAATAGTCGACTAGCAGGTGCAGCACCCACCAGCCAGTGTTTCAATCGTTGCATCGTTGATTCTCAATTAAATTGACCAGCGGCACAAGCCTACCGCACATGCTATCTCAGTGTTGGAAGAATCTATTCTGTTATGTACTTTACTGAAATTTGGTAGAATAAACATTTTCGGGTGTGTGTGTGTGTGTGTGTGTGTGTGTGTGTGTGTGTGTGTGTGTGTGTGTGTGTGTGTGTGTGTGTGTGTGTGTGTGTGTGTGTGTGTGTGTGTGTGTGTGTGTGTGTGTGTGTGGGGGGGGGGGGTCAGAGAGAGAGACAGATGGACAGAAAGACACACAGGCAGGTAGAATGACAGAGAGAGCATGTCATTTGCTGTTCTAGTTCCTCTCTTCCTCTCCACGCTCCGTCAGAGGGAACAAGAGACAGACCAGACCATAGCAGATGCTTTGGCTTCCTTCCCTAATCCCAAGAGCGTTACTGGCATTACTAAACACATCTCTGAGAGCCTCACTCATAATCAGCTTAATGGTAAAGCCAGCAGCACAGGCAAACACGAGACACAAGGCTCACTAATGCCACTAATAAGTGATTATGCCACCCGCTACAAAATCAACAGATGAAATCAAATCCCCTCAAATGTAGTTTCCTCCATCGACCCACCTGCTGCTGTTGACTCTCTCTCTCTCTCTCTCTCTCTCTCTCTCTCTCTCTCTCTCTGTCTCTCTCTCTCTCTCTCTCTCTCTCTCTCTCTCTCTCTCTCTCTCTCTCTCTCTCTCTCTCTCTCTCTCTCTCTCTCTCTCTCTCTCTCTCTCTCTCTCTCTCTCTCTCTCTCTCTCTCTCTCTCTCTCATCTTGTCTCCAATAAGCATTCTCAAACACAGGGAGCCGAGAGATGACTATGTTTTCTCCCTCTTTCCAGCTCCAAATAAAGGATAATATGAAGCTCAAGATTTTAAATAGATTGGGTGGGTGGTGTAGCGGAGATTGCGCTCGTCACCAATGCAAGAGACTCCGGTCTCGAATCCCGGTGTCAGCATTGCCTGCGTCTTGGGCCAGTCGTCATACTATCTCAATTGGCAGAGGTAGCGGGTTGAAAGTCGATGGGTGGGGATTGGACGTTGTGGACAGCGACTCCTACAGGTCGGTTGGGTGACGCCTGCACAGCAGAGAGAGGAAGTATCGGGGGCAGCGTGAGCCTCCCACGCGTTACTCCTCGCCACTGAGAGTCTGCGCTGTCTGGTGAAAAGATGCGACAGGCGGCCTCCTCGTGTACCGGAGGGGACACGTGATGCAAGGCTTCTATCCTCACTACAACCGACCAGTGGGGGGCATAGTCGAGCAACGTTCAAGACAGGGGAGGGGAGAATTGGCAATACGAAATTGGGATGGGAGAAAAAATTGAAAAATAAGGAGAAAAGTTGGATAAAAAAAAAAGATTTAAAATAGATTGTAGTGTCTGGGCCATCGGCTGAAACCTTCATCTGCAGAAACATGCGTTGCTGTTTGAGTTACAGCCGTCACAGGTCATGGTGTCATAAAGCAGAGCAGACCTATGCAGGAATCAATACTAAGAGGTCAATTTACTGCTGCGTTCCCACTGATTGACTTGGGGATTTATAGCCTTCCTTGAGCAAATCCATTCTGCGTTGAACATGAGCCGAGGATTGTGTAGTAGTAAGGAAGCACAACACGGTGCCGGCCAGGTTTGTGTACTGAATCAGGGAGGTGTGAATGCCCCCAGGAGCAACTCACAGAGGGCGACCTGTTGAGAGGCATAAGATCAAGCTAATCATCTGCGGGCACCCTCAGAGTCTGCCTCCTTCGTTGGGGCAGTATAATGAGATTGATTTGGCAGAGGGAGCTGCCGGGAGAGAGGCTCCCTGGAGTTCTTATATCATGTATCAATGTCCTACCCTACGCAGCCTCCCTTCTCTACCGGCATCTGTGAAATTAGACGCATATATTTCTATTGGTTAGACATTTTGAAAGGCGGCACGACCTGAAGTCGGCATCGTGCTGTATTATCACATTTACATCGCTACTGACGAATTGGCTTTTTCACGGAAATGTTTGTGCTTTCAGACCGACTGATGTTGACTGCGTCGACCAGTTTAGCCTCAATTCAATCACGGCGGGGGTGTGTGTCTGGAAGTCTAGGCAAGCTTGCTGATTGATTGTAAAAGAAGATGCTGTTGGTTGCTTTATCTGTATATCACTTGGGAGAGAACCTCTGTTGAGAAAGAGTGAATAAGTTACCCACAGAAGTGCTTCATCAAAGTCCTCCAGCTTCCTTCGCTACTAAATTAAAGCTTGGCTTATTTACATATTATCCAGAGGGGGAAAAACATTTGTTTATTCACTGATTTAAATTCTACTTAGGAGGAAAAATGTATCACATCACAGTGTAACTATGGTAACAACATTCCAGCCAATATCTGTTGCTGATTAATGATATCATTTTCCAGGGAGTTTAGAGTTTTCAGAAGCCTGACTGAATGGCAAATGAAGAATACTAGTGGAGTGCAGTAGAGATGCAGCATTTCATCTTTTCTTAGTCATGCGCTGTCATCGGGTCTAACTTCTGTCACCATCTGTCCCGAAATACAATCTAAGCCGGCCCAGAATGAATGAAATCTTCTTTTTCTTCTACATTTTCATTAATTACAATCATTCAAAGTCACCATTACCATAAATAAAACATCATACAAATGATTAGATGATCAATCACCAACATTTTTATTTAAATACATCTGAAAAGATTAGCTTAGAGACTAGAGATAAATTTGTCACACCACAAAAGAAGGACTCTCGCAAAGCAAGGAAAACGGATGAACATCTAGGGCTGTCACTTTTTCCCCAAATCAAGTTTGAATAAATCCAAAGTAAAAGAGAATTTGTTTCAAGTAATTCAAACTTTTATGTAATCAGAATCCTCAATTATAAATCCCCCCCAGCCCCATGCTTTTTCGTAATCACAGGCAATCCCAAAACGATTATTGTCATCCGTACGGATAGGGGTAACATCAACCCAAGAGACACTAACAAACCGAACACACTGGCGAGGAAGACTAGCTCAAACGGGACAATCTAGAGGTGGTTGTGGAGGAGGATGAGAAAGAAGCTGGATACATACTGTATGCTGGAAAACTCCTCCCATCTGCTTTATGAGGAGCTAGCTAAGATGAGGAGCACATTCAGCCATATACTGATCCCCCTTGACACGCCACAAATGGCCTCAATCAGTCCTTTGTGCCACTAGCCTCCACAGGCTCCACGACCGTGTGCGAGGACTGAACGACTGAACTCTGCTACTGCTACTCTGCTACTGTCTCTGCTGCACCTTACACACGGACTCACACATCACTCATTCATTCATCAGCACCCTACACAAGGACTCACACATCACTCATTCATTCATCAGCACCTTACACAAGGACTCAAACATCACTCATTCATTTATCAGCACCTTACACACGGACTCAAACATCACTCATTCATTCATCAGCACCCTACACAAGGACTCAAACATCACTCATTCATTTATCAGCACCTTACACACGGACTCAAACATCACTCATTCATTTATCAGCACCCTACACAAGGACTCAAACATCACTCATTCATTTATCAGCACCTTACACACGGACTCAAACATCACTCATTCATTTATCAGCACCTTACACAAGGACTCACACATCACTCATTCATTTATCAGCACCTTACACAAGGACTCAAACATCACTCATTCATTTATCAGCACCTTACACAAGGACTCCAACATCACACAGTGTGTCACTCCATCCTCCTCCAAAGGCTGCACCAACTGGGTGTTGAGGGCACAGCACTTGACTGGTTCTCCTCCTACCTCACTGACAGACACCAAGACAGACACCTCCTCCCCCTCCCCAGTCACACAGGGGGTCCCCCAAGGCTCAGTCCTTGGCCCCCTGCTCTTCATCTGCTACATTCTCCCCCTTGGTCACATCATCCGCAAATACCACCTCAACTTCCACTGTTACGCTGACGACACCCAAATCTACATCAGTACACAATCCCCCCACAGCCCACCCCTCAGTCACATCGAATCATGCATCACCGAACTCCAAACTTGGATGACCCACAACTTCCTCAAACTGAACAGTGACAAGACTGAACTTCTCATCATTGGCACCAAAACCACCCTCACCAGATCCGAACCCATCACACTCACCATCAACGACTCCACCATCACCCCCTCCCCCCTAGTCCGCAACCTTGGTGTCCTCCTTGACCCCACCCTCTCATTTGACCCCCACGTCCGCTCCATCGTGAAAACATCCTACTTTCACCTCCGCAACATCGCAAAAATCCATCACTGCCTCTCCCCCCCGCTGCTGAATCCCTCATTCACGCCTTCATCTCCTCCCGCCTGGACTACTGCAACTCCCTCCTCACTGGTATCACCTCCCGCTCCCTCCATAAACTGCAAATGGTCCAAAATTCAGCCGCCCGCCTCCTCACTAACACCCGGTCCCGCAAACACATCACTCCTGTCCTCCACTCCCTCCACTGGCTCCCGATCAAACACTGCATTAACTTTAAAACACTACTCCTCACCTTCAAAGCCCTCCACAGCCTGGCCCCCCCCTACCTGACTGATCTCCTTCTCCCCTACCGCCCCACCCGTTCCCTCCGGTCCTCCTCCACTGCCTCCCTCACTGTCCCGACATCCAAGCTTAAAAACTTCGGAGATCGGGCCTTCTCTCGCACTGCACCCCGACTCTGGAACTCCCTCCCCCAGTCCATCAGAGACTCCCCTACACTCTCCACCTTCAAAGCTTGCCTCAAAACCCACCTGTTCTCCCTTGCCTTCAACCCCCCCACCCCTAAACCCCCCCCTCCCCTCCAACCTGATTGATATGTCTCCAGTCTTTTTTTTTTGTGCCATCAGGCTGTCTCCCCCGTTCCCCCCATGGTCTCATGTTCCTTTTGTTTTTGTTTCTTTGTTGTTTTGTTTTTGTTTCTTTGCTTTCGTTTCATTGTTTGTACCCCTGCTCCCGACTACTGTCAGCGACTTCGGGTTATTGAGAAGCGCTATATAAATTAAATGAATTATTATTATTATTATTATTATTATTATTATTATTATTATTATTATCACTCATTCATTTATCAGCACCTTACACACAGACACACACATCACTCATTCATTTATCAGCACCTTACACAAGGACTCAAACATCACTCATTCATTTATCAGCACCCTACACAAGGACTCAAACATCACTCATTCATTTATCAGCACCCTACACAAGGACTCAAACATCACTCATTAATTTATCAGCACCTTACACACAGACCCACACATCACTCATTCATTTATCAGCACCTTACACAAGGACTCAAACATCACTCATTCATTTATCAGCACCTTACACAAGGACTCACACATCACTCATTCATTTATCAGCACCTTACACACGGACTCACACATCACTCATTCATTCATCAGCACCCTACACACGGACTCAAACATCACTCATTCATTTATCAGCACCTTACACAAGGACTCAAACATCACTCATTCATTTATCAGCACCCTACACAAGGACTCAAACATCACTCATTAATTTATCAGCACCTTACACACAGACCCACACATCACTCATTCATTTATCAGCACCTTACACAAGGACTCAAACATCACATTCATTTATCAGCACCTTACACAATGACTCACACATCACTCATTCATTTATCAGCACCTTACACACAGACCCACACATCACTCATTCATTTATCAGCACCTTACACAAGGACTCAAACATCACTCATTCATTTATCAGCACCTTACACAAGGACTCACACATCACTCATTCATTTATCAGCACCTTACACAAGGACTCAAACATCACTCATTTATTTATCAGCACCTTACACAAGGACTCAAACATCACTCATTCATTTATCAGCACCTTACACAAGGACTCACACATCACTCATTCATTTATCAGCACCTTACACAAGGACTCAAAACATATCACTCATTCATTTATCAGCACCTTACACAAGGACTCAAACATCACTCATTCATTCATCAGCACACATACTTTTGAATTATTGTAAACACAACATAGTACTGTGACATTCTGATATATATATCATTCTGATATATATTTTTTGTGTAAAATAAATAAAAAGATTAAAAACTAAAATTGTAATTTTTTTTTAGATATTTAAAGCGGAGGTTCGAACCCATTAATTAAGATTCATACGCCAACGTAACGAACGATGGTCCGAACATTTGTACGTTTGGGCTCAGGCTCAGCCCTAATATGTATTATGTATGCTTATGTGTACGTATATTGATATTGATATGTAGTGTGTATGCTGATGTGCATGTATATTGTATATTGATATTGATATGTATTGTGTATGCTCAGCTGATGTGCATGTATATTGTATATTGATATTGATATGTAGTGTGTATGCTGATGTGCATGTATATTGATATGTAGTGTGTATGCTTATGTGTACGTATAGTGTGTATTGATATGTAGTGTGTATGCTGATGTGTACATATAGTGTGTATTGATAGTGTGTATGCTGATTTGTTGAGGGCGTGTTGATGTGTTTGCATTGGAACAAACATCCACTGATCGAAATCTCTTGCAGAGCGGCACCGGCAGAGTTGATAGCCACACACACACACACACACACACACACACACACACACACACACACACACACACACACACACACACACACACACACACACACACACACACACACACACGCACACGCACCAGCACAGTTATACATGCACACACACGCTTAGACACACAAATACAGAGAGAGTGAGATACTGAGAGAGAGAGACACACAGACCAACACACAAGACCACAGCAGGAGATATCTCACCAGCTCAACATCCCATCAATAATTCAACAGCCACTTGTGTAAGAGGCGACAGAGAAGATAAGGAGAGAGAGAGAGAGAGAGAGAGAGAGAGAGAGAGAGAGAGAGAGAGAGAGAGAGAGAGAGAGAGAGAGAGAGAGAGAGAGAGAGAGAGAGAGAGAGAGAGAGAGAGAGAGAGAGAGTCAGGAGGAAAACATTTCAATAACATTGAGAAAATAACTACCTGAGGACACAATATAAAGGATTTGCATGATGGTGAGAGAGGCATGGCTTCTAATAATGGTTAAGGGGACCAATCAGCATTCTGTCCTGGCGGGAGACGTCTTCAGACCGGGGGATGCACTCCTTATTAGTCCGATTAATTCATGCATACCTGAGCCTCTCACCAGCCTGGGGCCTTATGATCACTGCATCAACACAACCCCCATCTCAGCTGCCTTCCACTCAGGCTTCACCTTACATGCATCTTCCAACTCTCCTCTCTGTCCTGCCACTGCTGTCTATAGCAGCTGTACTTCAGCACAACAGTATTGCTGGCTTGATCTTGATCTTGTGTAACTCATACAGTATGTTGTGTGTGTGTGTGTGTGTGTGTGTGTGCGCGTGTGTGTGTGTGTGTGTGTGTGTGTGTGTGTGTGTGTGTGTGTGTGTGTGTGTGTGTGTGTGTGTGCGTGCGTGCGTGCGTGCGTGCGTGCGTGTGTGCGTGCGTGCGTGCGTGCGTGCGTGCGTGTTTGTGTGAATGTACTGTATGCTCATTTCTTACTGTGGACATGAGTTTCAGTCAGTTTTACACGTTTTACTAATGATGAATTACAGTTATCACGCAGGTGCGCTGTATTTCTATAGTTAACTAACATTATGAACTAGCAAGCATTGTTGTGTGATGATAGGCAGCAGCGTTAACTCATGGGTGACCGCTGTGTCGTCTGGTGACGTTAGATAGATGTTTATTGATAAAAAACAACTTTTCCTAAAGCATTCTTTATTATTATTATTATTATTATTATTATTATTATTATTATTATTATTATTATTATTATTATTATTATTATTATTATTATTATTATTATTATTATTATTATTATAAGAAAAACAAATATACTGTGATACCGCTACCACCCAAAATTCGAAATATACCGTGTTCTACATTTGAGGCCATACTGCCCACTTCTACCTCCCACTGCCCTTCACTCATTCCTCTGACCATCTCTTAGCAACAATAATAAGCTGCTTGTCACTTGTGATCGTCCATCTCAGTTCAGGCTAGGCCACTGCAGGGGCGTATCTAGACCCAGCACTTCAGTAGGGCACAGAAGGGCACCAACAACAACGAAAATTTGGCCGGTTTTGGCCGGTTTGTGGGCGAAAATGGGTGGATTTTGTAACTATTTTTTTTTTTAACTTTATTTCGGTTTTAGGGTTAGGTTAGGGTTATGTTATTTAATTATTTTGGGGAGCCAGCCCCCCAAACTCCTGAAATGCATAGAAATCTATGAAATAAATAAAACAATCTGACATTTATATTAAAAAGAGCTAGCCACCCAAACCCCTAAAATACATAGAAATCTATGCATTTTGGAACAGTTACTATATATATAGTCAATAAAGCATTTAGTCATACTTAAAGTTTAAAGTGCTTTACTTGCATTGAACATTGCATTGAACATTGAACATTGAGGAGACATCATTAGAAAGCACAATGTATGTTTCCATAGTTACGCAGATGACACACAATTGTACATCTCCGCTGAACCAAATGATCACACAGCTATAAACTCCATTTCCGCCTGTCTCTTAGCAATAAACAAATGGATGACGAACAACTTCCTAAAATTAAATGAGGGCAAAACTGAAATCCTACTAGTCGGTCCTATAACAAAAAGAGAAATGTTACAGAGCAATATGGGGCAACTTACTCCTTGGATCAAACCCGAAGTTACAAGTAAGTAACCTACACTGGCTTCTGGTAACATTTAGAATTGATTTCAAGGTCCTCCTCCTTATATACAAAGTATAAACATTGTGATCATCTACTACTGGTCTATTGAAGGTTCCAAGCCACAGTCTAAAGAAAATCAGGGATGCAGCCTTTGCTAACTATGCACCAAAGTTATGGAACACACTACCTATGGACATTAGGGAAGCTAGATCTCTTAATATTTTCAGAAATAAGCTAAAAACGTACCTCTTCACCATAGCCTTCTAATACACCCCGCTGTTGATTGTACTGTAGCACTATTTTACTCTGGCCATTCTATTGCATAATTTTACTATCTATTCTACTATTCTATTATTGCACTGTATTATTGGTGTGCAAACCAGTCAACTTACAAAAAAGAGCCTGTTGGAGGATTTCAACAAGATAAATGCAGTGCAAAATATTTCACTATAATATTTCAAAGCGAAGTAAAAAATATTATAATAATTATTTGATCATGTTAAATGACCATTTGATCATGTTAAAAAAGGGAAAATAAAAAAGCATTTGTTAAAAAAAAACAAAAAAAAAAAACATTTTTTTTTTTTTTTCATCACTGGGGCACAGATGATCATCACTAGGGCACGTGCCCTAGTGATAGTGGTCTAAATACGCCGATGGGCCACTGTGTACACACAGTGTGTAACTATAACCTCTCACCTTTCAGCTCCCCTCAGTGCAGTGCAGTCAGTCATCAGCAGCAGCAGCAGCAGTAGTCTGCCGTTTAGTGTGACATCCTGAGGGAGATGTTGGTCCTGATTGGCTCCACTGTGATTCTCTCGACTGCAGCTCTATCATACTGACTCTATTGCCCTGCTCTGGCTGCACACAATAAAGTTACCCTCAGGGCGCTTCACAATAAAGCTACTAAAAGTCCCTTCACACTAAAGGTACTCTCAGACCCTTTCACGAGTACTTTGGGGCAGATGTGGGGCAGATTGTAATGTAATTATAAGGATGCTTTCATAGAAAAATAGGTGGAGCTAAAGCATGGTCCAGGTTTTAAGAAAGAATATCACCAGACTGGCCACTGGTGCCACAGGGTTGTTTGAGTAGTATTCACAGCTAACATGTATACATGATCGACACAAGTATAATACTAGGCACACCTGTAGGGAAACCTTCACACTGCTACTACCAAAAAGAGCCAAGTCATATTGGAACAAACTGCCAGTACATCTTACACAGATAACCAGTAAGATACATTTTTTAAATAATTACGAAAAGAAATAAGTTTACATTAAAGAAAAACACAGCTACTGTAGTCGTGTACACTGTAAAGATAATACTGTCTGAGAGTTAAATCCCTTTTATTGTATGTCTGTTATCTGATACTCTGTTTGTGTACTGTAATGCTATTTGGAATTATTTTTATATGTAGGAATATTGGAATATATTTGTAAATGTATGCTATAATGTTATGTATGTATGTACCGTTTTGTTGTGTGTGGACCACAGGAAGACTAGTTGTTGCTGCGGTGATGACTAATGGGGATCTGTAATAAAGATAAAGATAAAGTAGGACACCAATGTTGTTATGATGGCAGGCGGTCAAGAGGTTTTGAAAAGGTGAAAATTGCAGCTTTGAATTATTATTGCAGCTTTAAAGTTGTAATCTCAAATATTTTCAAATAAATTAATGCCTTTTGCTACACTCCATCACCAATTGATATAACACAATAGCCTCTACCCAGTTCATGAATGTTTTTACATTTGCTGTTGTAAACACTGGTGTTTGGTAGGAGATTCCCAATCATCTGGCACACAGGACGTGATGCAACAGTAGTTTGTTTGGAATGATTAGAGATCTAACTCTGTAGTTAGCATGCATTTTCAAGATTAATTAATTGCTAGACTAGAAGTCTTTATTTGTCATGCAGTTTTAACACACACACACACGAGATGGGCGACCCACAGGAACACACACACACATGCACTGAGTCGCCAATGAAATGTCTCTCTGCACTTTTCCCATCCCGTTGTCCTTCCCCCCATGGGCAGCCGGGAGCAGATAGGGCTTCAACGTGAGCCACGCCCCGGGGACCAATCCAAGTGCTCCTGTCCGTCTTCGTCAAGGACGCCACAGCGTTAGCAATCTGTTGTGCATGTTTTTCCATTGGGTTTATGTTATCGGGGGGGAAACCCTTGCGAGCACGGGGAGAACATGCAAACTCCACACAGAAAGACCTGGGAGATACCCCACCTGAGTACCTGGCATCATGGAAACCTGATGGAAAGCAAGTCAATACAGTGCAAAAATACAACAGCAATGATCACTTATCACCAATCGCCAAAAAAAAGTAAAGTGAGGATCTTGCGGAATACCAATTTAACGTAGCAGCGGGACCACGTCTGAAATTCTTCCAACTAAATTTGTACACTGAAAGTCAGATTGACATGAGACTTTTGGCACATTTCCAACTATCCTTGGTCTACAACTTTGCCACTAGCTAACTAAACATACAGATGAAGCTTTTAGTATTCCAGGGCGCTTTGCCGCGACGTGAGCACGGTTATATCACGTCGTGGAAATGAATTAGGAACCCAGGCTGCTGTTCTATTTTATGCCGCCAGGAGGCGCAAAGTCATTAGACGGACGCTACAACGTCCTACACAGTATACTGTATAACGATCTGTATGTTTTGTTGTCTAAAATAAATACCATACCATGTCTAAAGCAATGTTGCTGAATAAAATAATTAACCAGTTAAAACCTGTCGAATGGAGCAGTCAATGTGTATATTTTGTGTAGATAGCTAGGTGGGCTCTATTTATAATGATATATTTTGTCTAGTACCGTGGTCGAGTGGTTTATCCCCATTCCTTTCAAGCCGACGCCCGGGGTTTGATTCCCAGCCTGTCAAATATTTATATATTTTTTTATTATTTATAAAATGAAATTGCCCGCAACGATGTGTGCATAATACAATAGTAATAATATATAATAATAATCCAACCAATAGAGTGACATTGTGCAATAAACAAGTAAACAAAGTAGGGCATATCGGCATTTGTACATGAGTTATTCTGAGTCAACTTATTGTCTGTTGTTGCTACGCAACTTCACTTGACTTGAAAAGACTTGATACCTCCCCCCATGCCCAACGATTAAAAATTAACGTTATTAAATGTATATATATTAATTCATTTTGCGCGAATCCACACTTCATTTCCCAGACCCACTTTGTTTTGAAACAACCAATCACGTTGCGCGATAGCACGAGCGATCCACAGTCAGTAATAATGTTACAGCTGAGTTCACGGCGAAATGTAAAATGCTACCCAGATTGTTGCGTTTCGTTATAAAAACTATGCGGTGATAAACAAAAAACGAATCGCAGTATGCAAAACCTGCGGTTCGAGGATCACAGATGAAGATGCGCAACGTCCAACTTCGTTCGACACTTGAACTAAGCTGCACAAATATCGGTAAGTGAATGAACGAATGAATGAAAACTTTATTAACAGATTGCAGAATGGGTACAATACAGTACAGCTCAATATACACAATTGTTAAGGGGATGCAGACCAGAGAAAGACTTTCGTCTTGTTTACATCAGGGTCCCCCATAGTAACTTGGCTTGCTACAGTAGAGTTAAATCAATGAGCCAGTGTGCTAACGTTATCATATACTCTCTTTTTTAGACTCTTTTTGTATCACAAACAGTACTGTATTTGTAAATCTGGTATGTCATAAATGTATAGATGTAGCAGTACTGTATCTGTATGTCATGTATGTCATGTTATGATGAATTGAAAATGGGGGACCCTGATGTAAACAAGACGAAAGTCTTTCTCTGGTCTCTTCGCTGGACTGAGACGTGACGTGATTTTAATTATAATATGCATGATGTTTTGTTTTGTACAGGCAATAATGAAGAAGTTCCCTGGAAGGAAGGATGTCTCTTTCAGGAAGGGTCCATCTGGACATCTACGGCAGGACCCCGCTGAGGAAGCAAGGGGATCAAAGATCTTCTCCTCTTCTCTTCCTCCTCTGCACCAGCCCAGCCTGCCTCCACTGCACCGCTACCTGCAGCCTCCTCTGAACAAGCCCTCATGAAGCTACAATGTGAGAGCAGAGTATTTAGCTTCATTATGATAAACAGCAACCTAATTATCTGCACCTCTACCTGCAGCACGTCTACCTGCAGCCTCCTCTGAACAAGCCCTCATGAAGCTACAATGTGAGAGCAGAGTATTTAGCTTCATTATGATAAACAGCAACCTAATTATCTGCACCTCTACCTGCAGCACGTCTACCTGCAGCCTCCTCTGAACAAGCCCTCATGAAGCTACAATGTGAGAGCAGAGTATTTAGCTTCATTATGATAAACAGCAACCTAATTATCTGCACCTCTACCTGCAGCACGTCTACCTGCAGCCTCCTCTGAACAAGCCTTCATGAAGCTACAATGTGAGAGCAGAGTATTTAGCTTCATTATGATAAACAGCAACCTAATTATCTGCACCTCTACCTGCAGCACGTCTACCTGCAGCCTCCTCTGAACAAGCCCTCATGAAGCTACAATGTGAGAGCAGAGTATTTAGCTTCATTATGATAAACAGCAACCTAATTATCTGCACCTCTACCTGCAGCACGTCTACCTGCAGCCTCCTCTGAACAAGCCCCCATGAAGCTACAATGTGAGAGCAGAGTATTTAGCTTCATTATGATAATTCATTTTTTTTGATAAACAGCAACCTAATTATATACTTCAGGCTAAGTTTTGCCAATAATATTACTCAGCTCAATGAGCTTAGTACAGCTCAATACATACAATTGTTAAGGGGGTGCAGACCTGAGAAATACTTTCATCTTGTTTACATCAGGGTCCCCCAACAATTAGCATTTCAATGGTGTGTGTGGGGGGTTGCCAATCCAATGTCACACCTACTGCAGGCTAGTCTTTCTCTGCTCTGCATGCCCTTAAACATTTTGTGTGTATTGAGCCATACTGTATTGTACCCATTCTGCAATCAGTTAAATAAAGTTTTCATTAATTCATTCTGTCCATCTGTCTCTCTCACTTGTTTAATCTTTCACTGCAACACTGGTTCTCTCGCAAAACCCCAAACGTTACAATGCCCGCTACGATTGTGCAATAAAACAATAGTTTCGTTTGAGTTTACTCAGTTTATTTGATCAGGGACAGTGCATATCAATCAACAGTTATACATTTATAAATGAATACAATTACAGAAGAAAAAACATTATTATCAAACCAGATTGGAGGAGTGTAAAGGGGATAGTAAGAGACTATGGAAAACATTGAATGAACCATTTGACATTGCAACTCATTTCAACAATTACTTTGTTTCCAAGGTAAACACAATTATAAATCAAATGTTGCCAATGAGTGGTAAGCTGTCAGACTCTGTAATTAAAAAACATATAATGTATGACAAGAAATGCTGATTTAAATTTAAATGCACAAGTCCAAATGATATTGAAAAGCTCCTCCTATCACTTAAACCAGATAAACCTTGCGGTGTTGATAATCTGAATGGAACACTGCTACAAATCTCTGCAAAATGTGTGGCTAAGCCACTATCACATATATTTAATTTATGTTTTGAATCGAGGGTCTTTCCTCAGCCTTGGAAAACGAGTGAAAAACCAGTAATAGGTAAGTTATTGGAAGGAATTGTGTTCAAGCAGTTTCAAAAGTATTTCAACGAAAACAACATTAATTCTGATTTCCAACATGCATACAAAGTAGGATACTCTACAGGAACTGCTTTAACATCTCTTACAGATAGCTGGCTACAACTGATCGATAGGAAGTTAGTTGTGGGTACAGTGCTCTTGAATTTCAGTGCAGCTTTCGACATCATAGATCATGGCCTATTATTATTGAAATTACACACATATGGGCTTGAAGACACTGCCATGGAATGGATGAGAAGCTACTTGTCTAATAGACAACAATGTGTTGTATTTAATGGTTCCATGTCAAATATGGTAACACTCCAGTGTGTTATTCCCCAAGGAAGTTGTAAAGGAACCCCTCCTTTACTCTATATTTGTAAATAATAATAATAATCTTCATTTATATAGCAATGTATAGAGCCATAACATACTGGAATAGGATCCCATTACATATTATACGGACGGAAAACAAGGACAATCACAACAAGTTCTTTTCTTAAAGTGCGTTTGTGTATGTGCGAGTGCAGAATGTTATCGCCCTATTTCCAGATTGTCTGTAATGGCCAAAGTCTTTGAATCTCTTGTAAACAAACTGAAAAAGTTTCTAGCTGACCATAATATTCTTAACGAGTTTCAGTCAGGCTTCAGATCCATAGTACTTCAGTGACTATGCTAGTCTCAAATGACATAATTGAAGCACTAGACAAGAAAAAACTGTGCAGCATTGTTTGTTGATCCGTCTAAAGCGTTTGACTCTGTGGATCACGCATTATTGCTGATGTGATTATGCTTCTTGCGACTGCACAAATGGCCTTCTGTATTTGTATTTGATTTGTATGTTTTTTGTTTAATGCCCTTGTTTTTATGTTGAAACTTGTTGTGTGCCGTTTTGGTCAGGACTCCCTGGAAGAAGATATATTGTATCTCAATGGGACATTCCTGGATAAATAAAGGATATAAAAAAAAAATAGAAAAGAAAATAGCTGACACTTTTATCCAAAGCGACTTACAAGTTCTGTTCGACAACTTGTAACTTCTCAGTTACAGTGGGTGACAATATTGTCACAAGGAAAGATGAAATTACCTACCTGGGTTCCATCCTAGAGGCTAATCTCTCCTGTGACAAAATGGCATCCAATGTAATAAAAAAAGTCAACCAACGAACTCGATTCTTGTACCGGATCTCCTCTCTGGTAAACAAGAATACCCTGAAGACTCTGGCAGGAGCACTCATTCAGGGGTACTACGACTATGCTTGCACCTCATGGTACCAAAGCACCTCAAAGGCGCTAAAAACAAAATTACAAACATCTCAAAACAAACTGGTCAGACTACTGCTTGACCTTACTCCTAGAACCCACCTCACCCCTGCCCACTTTGACAACCTAGGATGGCTTAGAGTAGACGACAGAGTACAGCAACTTGCAATGGGCCTGGTCTACAAGATACACTACACGACCAAGGTACCTAAATACTCTGCTCTCACATTGTAGCTTCATGAGGGCTTGTTCAGAGGAGGCTGCAGGTAGATGTGCTGCAGGTAGAGGTGCAGATAATTAGGTTGCTGTTTATCATAATTAAGCTAAATACTCTGCTCTCACATTGTAGCTTCATGAGGGCTTGTTCAGAGGAGGCTGCAGGTAGACGTGCTGCAGGTAGAGGTGCAGATAATTAGGTTGCTGTTTATCATAATGAAGCTAAATACTCTGCTCTCACATTGTAGCTTCATGAGGGCTTGTTCAGAGGAGGCTGCAGGTAGACGTGCTGCAGGTAGAGGTGCAGATAATTAGGTTGCTGTTTATCATAATGAAGCTAAATACTCTGCTCTCACATTGTAGCTTCATGAGGGCTTGTTCAGAGGAGGCTGCAGGTAGCGGTGCAGTGGAGGCAGGCTGGGCTGGTGCAGAGGAGGAAGAGAAGAGGAGAAGATCTTTGATCCCCTTGCTTCCTCAGCGGGGTCCTGCCGTAGATGTCCAGATGGACCCTTCCTGAAAGAGACATCCTTCCTTCCAGGGAACTTCTTCATTATTGCCTGTACAAAACAAAACATCATGCATATTATAATTAAAATCACGTCACGTCTCAGTCCAGCGAAGAGACCAGAGAAAGACTTTCGTCTTGTTTACATCAGGGTCCCCCATTTTCAATTCATCATAACATGACATACATGACATACAGATACAGTACTGCTACATCTATACATTTATGACATACCAGATTTACAAATACAGTACTGTTTGTGATACAAAAAGAGTCTAAAAAAGAGAGTATATGATAACGTTAGCACACTGGCTCATTGATTTAACTCTACTGTAGCAAGCCAAGTTACTATGGGGGACCCTGATGTAAACAAGACGAAAGTCTTTCTCTGGTCTGCATCCCCTTAACAATTGTGTATATTGAGCTGTACTGTATTGTACCCATTCTGCAATCTGTTAATAAAGTTTTCATTCATTCGTTCATTCACTTACCGATATTTGTGCAGCTTAGTTCAAGTGTCGAACGAAGTTGGACGTTGCGCATCTTCATCTGTGATCCTCGAACCGCAGGTTTTGCATACTGCGATTCGTTTTTTGTTTATCACCGCATAGTTTTTATAACGAAACGCAACAATCTGGGTAGCATTTTACATTTCGCCGTGAACTCAGCTGTAACATTATTACTGACTGTGGATCGCTCGTGCTATCGCGCAACGTGATTGGTTGTTTCAAAACAAAGTGGGTCTGGGAAATGAAGTGTGGATTCGCGCAAAATGAATTAATATATATACATTTAATAACGTTAATTTTTAATCGTTGGGCATGGGGGGAGGTATCAAGTCTTTTCAAGTCAAGTGAAGTTGCGTAGCAACAACAGACAATAAGTTGACTCAGAATAACTCATGTACAAATGCAGATATGCCCTACTTTGTTTACTTGTTTATTGCACAATGTCGCTCTATTGGTTGGATTCTTATTATATATTATTACTATTGTATTATGCACACATCGTTGCGGGCAATTTCATTTTATAAATAATAAAAAAATATATAAATATTTGACAGGCTGGGAATCAAACCCCGGGCGTCGGCTTGAAAGGAATGGGGATAAACCACTCGACCACGGTACTAGACAAAATATATCATTATAAATAGAGCCCACCTGGTACCTCCACTGCTAATTCGACAGGTCTTAACGGTTTAATTATTTTATTCAGCAACATTGCGTACACAAACTTATTGTTACCAAGAAGCATTACACTAACGCTTTCTTTTGATGAAATGAATGGAAAAGAGAGCCGTACGTCGGCCATCTAATGAAGTTAGATTTGACACGTTTTAATATATACACTTTGACTGCTGAATTGACACGTTTAACTTATTCATTCTTTAATTCAGCAACATTCATTCATGCAGTCTGTAGACATACTGTAGGACGTTGTAGCATCCTATGAATGAAGTCACCAGCTGTAATGGAATTGAATGGAACTCGAGCTTAGTCCAGCGCGGAGCTCCTCCAATGAATGAACAAAAGCCGGCGCGTCGGGCAGTTGTCACCAGCTGTATGAGAGCGCCCCCGCTGGTCATTGTTAACATTAACCATGCCAAGCGACGTCATAACAGCAGGCAAACAGCTGTTCCTGGACTTTTCCCAGCTGTATCTGTAATGCTACAGTGCCCGGGTTGAAGCACACATATCAAGGCAGCAAGTAACAGTTACTGTATGCATGAGGGTTTTGCTCAAGGACACATTCAACACGCTGAATCGAACCGGGAACCTTCCGATTACCTTGACTGCTTACCTCCTGAGCCCCTGTCGCCGCTGATTGGTCACAGTTTATCACAAATTAGGTTCTTATTTATTGATGACTTTTTTTTATTTTTTATTTATCGTTATTGTCCAGGGTGTACAGGGGGCTTTAGGCCCTTCACAATGGAGGTCCAGTTATTAGGTAATATAATAATAATAATAATAACTTTATTTGTATAGCACTTTTCATACAGAGGTTGCAGTTCAAAGTGCTTCACAACAGCAAAAAATACAGGCATAAGCGAGCATAAAAAGATAGACAGGTAGAATCACAGTGTTTCACATTAGGATCTAGCATCCCAATAGGCTCTCCGCTTACAGTTTTCAGTAACACAAATAGTAAAAATAGTTTAAAATGATTCAGTTTAAAAATAGTCAAAAAATTATAAAATAGAACGGACATAAAAAATACAGGCATGAGCGATATAGTATTAAGTTGTGGTCAATCAGCCTGGCTGTCTGGGTGAGGAGGTACATTCTAATGGTGTCTCAGTGTAATTACTGGCCTACAGTAAAGCGCTAGCATGGTGGAACCTGTACTCCCTTGTCGTCGCTGTCAGTGCTCACGGACATGACCAGGTATATGTTAAATCATTTACAGTGGTGGGAATGAAAGAGCCGACGGGCTGTGGACCATTACGCACACGTCGGTGGTTAGAGAACATACCAGAGGGGAGAACGGGGACAAGAGGTCGTCCGGCAGCTGGGCGGATGCTGAATCGACAGCACTTATTATTAAATTATTAAAACCGGCGGCTGATTGGCGCAGTGGGCAAGGCGCTCGCCTCTAACGCAGGATACGCTGGGTTAGAGCCCAGCTCTCGGCGTTGCTACCGGCTGGCCGGTCGTTCATACTAACACAATTGGCAATCTCTTCTCTCAAAAGACTACACTCAAGTTAGGTTGTGCCACATCCTTGCGTCTATAAGTGCCTTTTTCTGACTTGATGCCCTGAGATTTCTATAAACTCATCTTTCACTACTAACAGTTAAAATCATTGGTAAACAAACGTAGTGCTGAAAATATACACTTTTACTGCTGTTTTGACTGGGTTAGGGTCTTTACTCTTGGCTACATTCGGGAAACAAACGCAACATTAATTCATACATTCTGTAGAGATGGATTTATGGCGTACATCTATCCCAGCTAATAATTGAACTCACTAGACCTAGTTTAAAAGACTGTTAGACCTAGGAATTAGCGATCACTGCCCCACAGCATGTGTGAGAAGTGCGAAACTGGCAGAAATTAAGTCACACACTGTTATGAAGAGAAACTTTAACAATTTTAATGAGCAACTTTTCACATTAGGATAGGATATTAATCATAGTAAAACAAATTCATGATTCAGGTCTCCGATGCTTAGGTGGCCCTGGACCTCCCTACGGATACTTTACTCATTACTCATGCTCCCTTTAAGAGGCTTAGAATTAAAGATATAATCACACATTGGTTCTCTAATGAGCTACAGTATCAACGTTGTTCAATGACAGGGATAAGGCCTGGTCTTGTGATCTGGGAACTCTCAACAATGGCTTTACTTCAAACAGCTTAGAAATAAATGTATCACAGGTGTTGAGGAAAGCTAAGTTGGATTATTATTTAGATCTAATCACTAGCTCCTCCTCAAGCCCGGCTAAGTCCTGGAAAGCAGTTGATTTAAATTAAAACAGGACCTCTAATTCGCTACCTATCCATACTAAATTAGATGATAGTGAGATTTCCAACCAGGATTAAATTTGCATCTGCACTTTGCAGATGCCGGGCGCTTATTTGATAAAGAATATTCTAGGCTTATCTCAGTTGATATTGATGCTGATCTATCTAGGTCGTCCTCGGACGGGCCCTCCATCGGTGCTTCCAGTCATCCCGATCCTCCATGCATCTGGCTAGCTCGTTGGTGCTTTCTGTTCCCGCATCTCTCCTGAGTACGTCCACGTAGGTTAATGTGGGACGTCCTTGTGATCGATGCCCGTGTGTTGGTTCCCACAGCACAAGTTTGCTGGTTGGCATCTCATGGTGTCTCTGGCAGTGACCTGCCAGCCTCATTCTCCTGACTGCCACTTTATCGCTCACCTTTAGCACCCCCCCATACAAGTTTGCATTAGTGACATGCTCATCCCTGTTGATGTTGAGCACCACACGCATCATTCTGGTGTAGCACCCATCCAAGGACTTCTGCAGGGTGGGCTTCAAGGTCCAGCATTCACTGCCATACAAAAGGACAGACTCAACTGTTGCATGAAAGAAGTTGAGCTTGATTTGACGGGGGAGGTTGGATTTCCACACACTGGTCATGCCGTTCAGAGCCCTCCACGCAAGTGCCTTCCTCACTTTAAGGTCTTGCTCGGACGAGTTGACCCACAAGCCCAGGTACTTGAAATCACTGACTTCCTTTAGAGCAGAGCCTCCTGTTGTCCTTAGAGGTGGATGATCCGGGAGGATGTTATACATTATGACCTCGGTTTTCTTGGCATTTAGCCTAAGGCCAACCTTGGCGCACTCCGTCTCCACTCTGCACAGGAGTTCCTGTGCCTGCTCCACCTGGTCAGAGAGCAGGCTGATGTCGTCCGCGTAGTCAAGGTCTGTTAGGACTATGGCGGGGGGTCGTCTCGATCTCCTTGGGGTTATTGTGAGACCAAGTTCCTGCTCCCGTCCATTGATGGCCTTCCTGAGCGCATAGTCGAGGACTATGACGAAAAGGAAGGGGGCAAGGGTGTCCCCTTGCATGACTCCAGCCAGGATGTCAAATTCTTCACTGTTGCCGTCTGGGGTTACCACCTTGGCCCTTGTACCCGTGTGCATGGTCCCTATGGCCCGGAGTAGATTGGGAGGGACTCCGTAGGCCTTGAGTATCCTCATCATCACGGCTCTGTGTATCGAGTCAAAAGCCTTTTTGAAGTCGATAAAGCACAGTACCGCTGTCAGGTTGTTCTTCTTCACCTCCTCGATGATTCTTTTCAAGGCCAAGATCTGGGCCACAGTGGTCCTCTTCTCTCGGAAACCATTTTGGTTCTCCCTGAGGTGGGGGTCGATGGCATTCCTTATCCGGTTTAGTATCATGCGATTGTACATCTTTGCAATGACACATGTCAGACTGATGCTGATGTAAATGTTGATTGTATGATTGCCATGGGCCATGCCCTCTCTTCTCGTTTCCTCTCTTTTCACATAGTCAGATACTAGATGCTCTATTGTCCATAGATCCCAGGACTTCTATGCAGAGAATCACTTCGATTTTTTTTTACACAATTAGCAGCTCCAATTATTGCAGATCAATTCATATATAAAATATATATATTGAACCATTTCCATCTCAATTGGAAGATCCATCCATGTGATTCCATTACATAAAGCTGGTGTTATAGGGATGATTTGAATAATTACCATCCTATATCCAAACTTCCCTCTCTAGCTAAAGTCCTGGAATCTCTGGTAAATAATCAATTTAAATCCTTATAGAATTTCAGCACTAAACAAGAGGAACCATTGTGCCGCCCTATTTATTGATCTGTCAAAAGCTTTTGATACAGTCGATCACCACATTGATTGTCTGATATTGGTTTGGATAGAGGTGCATGTGATTGGTTTCAGGATTATTTGTCTGATAGGCAACAGTGTGTGAAGTTGGGTTCAGCCCAATCTGTATTTCTATCAATAACAAAAGGAGTGCCACAAGGTTCAAGGTTTAATGCTCTACAAGAAAATCATATTAACCATAAAGGAACACCTTTTGGGAAATTAGCTTATCGATCGACCATGATATCCTAATAAATTGACTAGAAAAGTTAGTTGGTCTTTCTGACGACTATGTATTAAACTGGTTCAGAACATATATCAAAGGGAGAAAATGTTACGTTAGGCTTGGAGATCATTCTTCTGAGAAACATGACACCTACTTTGGAGTTCCACATGGGAGCTAACTTGGTCCATTATTATTATCACTATACATGCTGCCACTTGGAGATATCATTAGAAAACACAATGTATGTTTCCATAGAACGCAGATGACACACAATTGTACATCTCCGCTGAACCAAATGATCACACAGCTATTAACTCCATGTCCGCCTGTCTCTTAGCAATAAGCAAAACTACACAACAACAACCACCAAACGCACATAGCACACACATCCACACGCACACACTCACTTTAAACAGACACACTGTAGCACCCACTCCACACACTTTATAGCACACACCCACTTTAAACAAACACACTGTAGCACCCACTCCCCACACTTTATATTTATTGATGAAGGATTGCACTACAACTCGTACACCTTACTGTAAATTGTACCTAAACTGTACCTCATCCCATTTCTGCTTTGCACTATATAGTACTGTACATTAGTACACTGCATAGTATTGTATATTATATGGTAACTCAGAACATTGTACATATGTCTATACCGAACACTGTGACCTCATTTTCTTCTTCTAAATTACATGCTATACTATGTTATTTGATACTATCTTGTCTAGCACAGTCTCTGGAGCGTAACAGTAAGAAGCATTTTGTATGAAAGTATTCTGTACTTCTGTATGACAACTATTAAAGAAACTTGAAACTTGAAACAACTTCCTAAAATTAAATGAGGACAAAACTGAAATCCTACTAGTTGGTCCTTTAACAAAAAGCGAAATATTACAGAGCAATATGGGGCAACATACTCCTTGGATCAAACCCGAAGTTACAAGTCTTGGTGTTATAATAGACTCAGGCCTAAAAAAAATAATGGTTTGTTTCCGGTTGCCGACCGACCCTGCCGATTTAGGTGCGACCCAATATATTTTATGAGTAAAAAAAAAAAAAAAAATAATAATGCCTATTCCCTTTTTTTTTTTTTTTTTTAGAATAAAGTTTCATAGAAATCTTAGTCAAACCTTTAGTATTATGGATATTAAACATGCTGGCAGAGTACATGCATCCAACATTTTAATTAAATAAAGAAATTCCCTATCCATAGTCGCTGTGGGATAGAATAAAAAAAAAAAACAAGAAAAAATCCCTACCTACCCATGGCCTTAACAGCCAACAGGAAACAAACAATATTTTTTGTTATGCCTCAGACCTAAGCTTTAAATCACACATCAACAAGGTGACAAAAACATAATTTTTCCACCTTAGAAACATAGCTAAGGTACGGCCGTTTATAAATAAAAAAATACGCTGAAAAACTGATCCATGCCTTTATCTCAAGCCGACTTGACTACTGTAATGCACTCCTCACCGGCCTCCCAAAAAAAAACACAGAACGACAACTGATTCAAAACTCAGCAAACTCGGCTACTAACTAGAACCAAGAGGAGAGACCACATCAGTCCAGTATTAGCTAACCTACATTGGCTTCCGTTAACATTTAGAATCGATTTCAAGGTCCTCTTCCTTATATACAAAGCACTAAATGGAACAGGACCAAGTTACATTGCAAATTCTCTAGTCAACTATGGCTAGCTAGTTAGCACCAGCCAGGTACCAGCGTTAGCTCCCGGGAGCGATGGCTAGCTAGTACCGGCGTTAGCTAGCACCAGCCGGGAGCTAACGCCGGTATCCGGCTGGTGCTAACTAGCTAGCCATCGCTCCCCATTCATTAGCACAATGAATGGAAGTGGATTGATTGATTGATTGATTGATTGATTGATTGATTGATTGATTGATTGATTGATTGATTGATTGATTGATTGATTGATTAAGGATAGTGCCGGTTAGCCTTTGGGAGAGGTGTTGGTTGGACAATGGCTAGGCTAACCGGCACTGTCCGCTGCCATTCATTGCGCTAAGCTAGGCTAACGTGCAGCCAGATAGCTTTCTACTGAACACACAGAGAGGAAACTGGTATCTATCTGCTTGTCTCTCTCTGGACGGTAAGCTAATTTCCCAAAATGTTGGCATGTTCCTTTAAACTGGTTCTTAATGCTGGTAAATAAAATGCATGCTGTTTTCTAGAGCCAGAAATATTATTTATGAATATGTGCACATATCTAATGTAAGTGGTTCTAACATTGAGAAAGTAAATTGACTGAATATAAATATCTCTGCATTTGGCTTGATGAGAAATTTACATTTCAATTCCATGTGGACAACCTTGCCTCCAGGTTGCAACAGAAAACGGGCTTCCTGCACAGAAATATAACTAGCTTTCCTCTTATTAGTAGGAGGATGTTTGTCGAAGTGGTGTTCTTATCAGTTTTGGACTATGGTAACATTTAGAATCGATTTCAAGGTCATTCCATACAAAGCACTAAATGGAACAAAACCAAGCTAGTTAGCGAGTTGCCTAGAAAAAAGCTGACTTTTTGTTGGGTTCTGTGTGAAAGGATCAGAACAACATAGCCAAACTAGTCATGAAGCCCACAATAAGCAGTTTTTTTCTTTGTGTGAAAGGTGCAAAAAGGAGAAATAAAAAGGCTATATTACTTGTGATAGTTTCAGCACTGTTTGATGAACATTGTTACTCAGCTGAAAGAGTTGTACCCTTCCTGCTGACTTGTCGTACAGAACCTATACGTCGCTTTGGATAAAAGTGTCAGCTAAATGACAAAAAATGTATGTAAATGTAAATATGTAGCAATGATGGAATATACTATATCAGGGAGATATATAATCATGCACCTGACAACAGACTAGTTTTTCTTGTGTGTCTCTTGTTTCTCTCACTGTACTCCCTTTTGGTAATCTTTCCTTCCTCCCAAAAAATGTGTTCTATATCATACTGACACATTAAATCGGGGTGTCTTTGGAGGATTTGTGTTGCCAGATATAATTGAGAGAAGTCTCAACTCTGTCATTCACACTTAATTATTCCTGAACAACTTGGCAACCAAGAGTGAAAGTGAAACTCCTCAGTAGTGCACAGCCAGCCTCCGACACGTTGAGAAAGGACGGGGACAAAATCAAAGAAAATATTACATGTCTATTAATCTGGTGTGAAATATTTCCCCTTCCCTATTCACACTGGACTCAGTATTAGGCTACATGGGTAATAGAAAATTACCCCAGACCATTTTCCAGGATATAAATAAACACTTGTGTTGCTTAGCAACAGAAGGAGGATGTGGTTTTGTGTGTGAAAGGGGACGTGCGGGACAATTGGTGTCTTTCTTGGGCAGTGTGAACGGGTCACTCTGGAACCAGCAATGCCACATTTAAAAAGGCCACCTTCTCTTTCTAGTGACGGGCTAGTTCTTAACTCATTGAACGCCAATAACGAGATATCTCGTTTCTGAGAGCCAACGCTTGAGCATCAATAACGAGATATCTCATTTTTTTCCCCTTTTTTTCTATTTTCTTATTCTAAACACTTGCACGGGCCTTTGTGAGTGTGCCTGGGACCTGCAATGACGATTGAATCCCGACAGGTGGCAGTATCGCCTACCTTATGAACTGCATGGGCCAGTTCAGTGAGAGCAACCAAAGCACTAGGGATCACTAGGGAGTGAGCAGCACTACAGCCATCTAACGTTCGACAATGGCGATCGCCTAGAGCAAACTCAAATCAAATTTATTTGTAAGGCCCGACAACACACGTTAATGTCCCCATGGGCCGGACACGTCTTCTTTAAACAAGTCAAGAAGAAACATAACAATAAGTCAAGAACAAAACAAGAACACCATAAGGTCCAACAAATTTTAAATAAATGCAAATAAATAATAGAATGCAAGCACTCCCAGACATACCCCACGCGAAGGTAAGGAAAAACTCACTAAAACCTAACAATAGGGAAAAAAATATAATAATAATAATAATAATAATAATAATAATAATAATAATAATAATAATAATAATAATAATAATAATAATAATAATAATAATAATAATAATAATAATAATAATAATACTATTGGATATTATGAAGAAGAAGACAAAACGGATTATATGGATGATGATTATGGATGATAAGGTGCGTTTCCACCAGACTATGTTGGACTCAGCACTTCTGGTAAATCATAAAAATACTATAGTCAAACCGGCCGATGAGGAAACCTATTTGGCTCCGTGGTATAGTCTGGCCCGAGCAGACTATAGAAGAAGAAGACAACGGATGAGGGCCACCTAACGGTATTGATCCTGTTCTGATCCAAGACACTTGGAGCGAGAGTAGAGTACCTGCTGACAAAGGCAGTGGCGGACTGGGACACAAATTCAGCCCGGGACATTCAGACGCACCAGCCCACACACCGGCCCACGCACCGGCCCCGAAACCGGCCCACACAACGGGCGTTATGAAACACTTGTCCAGTATTAAACAACCCAAGGCTGTGGCTAAGGAGTCAACATCAGGGAGACCAAATCTACACACCGCCCCTAGATGTGCACTCATGCACAGTGCACACACACACACACACAGACACACACATACATATACCGTTACTTCCCGTCATTGGCATATGTTTTTTTTTTACAAACATCTTAGTGCCTCATTAGCCTAGGGATTAAGGATACATGAAGTATTAACTACACCACAATAATATTGAGGTTTTGATCCATAGAAAGTAGGGATGTCCGATATTATCGGCCTACCGATATTATCGGCCGATATCGGCATTAAAATGTGATATCGAAAAATATCGGTATCGGTTTTAAAGAAATAATATTTTATTTACATTTCTATAACCTTTATTTACCCAGGCAAGCAAGTAAGAACCAATTCTGATTTTATTTATTGTCAAAAGTATGCATAATGTTGTGTTAATTCCACAACAAGAGATATGTAATGTTAATTACCTGAAATTATTCCATTTCTTGGGGCGGGAAACCCTGCATATATCGGTATCGGTTGATATCGGTTGATATCGGTATCGGAAATTAAGAGTTGGACAATATCGGTATATCGGTATCGGTAAAAAATCCAATATCGAGCATCCCTAATAGAAATGTCTGTGCTACACAATTTCAGTTAGATTGTATTTATTGTCCTTTAATTTGGCACTCATGACATTAGTTGCTTGCCGTTTAATCAACATTGAAAGACCCCCCACTTCCTCCCAGACACCCATTCCAAGAGCCTGTTTCTCTCTCTCTCTCTCTCTCTCTCTCTCTCTCTCTCTCTCTCTCTCTCTCTCTCTCTCTCTCTCTCTCTCTCTCTCTCTCTCTCTCTCTCTCTCTCTCTCTCTCTCTCTATGTATGTGTCTCTCTGTGTGTGTGTCTCCCTCTCTCTGTGTGTCTCTCTCTCTGTGTCTCTCTGTCTCTCTCTCTGTGTGTCTGTCTGTCTGTCTGGACTGGGCTCTCTCTCTCCCCTCAGGGTCAGCTGTGCTGGACTGGGCGCTCTCTCTTTCCTCAGAGTCAACTGCATAAGAAGAACATCAGCAATCAATAATAATGGCTTGAATTCATACAGCGTTTTTCAGCCTTTTGAAAGTAGTAGTAGTAGTAGTAGTAGTTTATTCAGTCATCATCTCACACAATACAATATACCCCATCATTTAACAATATTTGATTTTACAGTGACTGAAAAGGTACAGACTGAAGCATAATGCTTATATATGCCTGTCCTATATTCTTAACAACATTTTTAAAAATTGGCGGCTATGTGGCGTAGTGGGCAAGGCGCTCGCCACAAATACTGGAGACGCTGGGCTCGCCTGTTCGAGCCCAGCGCTCCACATTGCTTTCAGTTTAGCTGGTCGTTCATACTAATACACATTGGCCGTATTAGGGGGTGGGAAACTGATGGGTGGGGATCGGGCGTTGTGGACAGCGACTCCTACAGGTCGGTTGGTGTGCCTGCGCAGTAGAATCAGGAAGTGTCGGGGGCAGCGTGAGCCTCCCACGCGTTACTCCTCGCCACTGAGAGATCGAGCTGCGCAGGTGAAAAGATGCGACTGCTGTTACCTCAAGTACCGGAGGGGACTTGTGCTATGTATGACTTAGTCCACATTGCAGCCGGCTTGTGGGAGGCAAGAAACAGCGTTCGTGACAGGGGAGGGTTGAATTGGATGATACGAAATTGGGATGGGAGAAAATGTAGAAAATGGGAGAAAAAGTGGATAAAAAAAAACAAAAATTTAAAAAATTAAGACTCCAAAACAGTATTCTAAAAGAAAATAGCAAAAGAAAACAGTATTATTCACCCCTGTAGTTTTCAAAAATAGCTTTACAAATTTTTCTTAAAAACCAAAAGCGAATTACTCATTCTTAACTGTATATCAGCATTGTTCCACAAAGCGCTTCACAGAAACCATCAAGCATTCACACTCACACAGTCATACACTACTGGTGGTTGTGAGCAGCATCAGCAAACACAGCTGCCCTGTGGCAGACTGACGGAATCATGTCTGCTAATCAGCGCCAACCACCATCAACAACCTTCATAAATACATTCAACATTAATGGAATAGGCTAACTACCAACTTAGCTGTAGCAGTTAGCTGTTATATGCAATCACATATGTTTAACTACGGGGTAGTAGTTGACCTAGTTGTTAGCTTAAGCTAGTTAGCTGTGGTTATTTACAAACATGTAGATGAGACTAATCATATACAGATCGAGAACATGGCTAACAGTTGGGAATTCTAAGGTACATCTTATTTAAGCATGTAAAATGGCAACTAATCAATTCAATCAATTAGATTACCAATATTATATCAACATGAAAATTTGGAAGGGAACATAATAGTATTTAATTTTAGTATTTACTATTATAATATTAGTAGCCGATTAATTTGCAGCCCGTCCTAGGTTCTGATTGGCTCTCTAGGTTAGCACTTTAGCTTCTGATGCTGTGGTGGGCACTAGTCCTAACATTGCTAACTAAACTTTTAGTCAGAGAAAAAACGTCACGAGTCACAACTATTTACGTCCACGTGCTGTAAGGAATCAGGAATACGGAAAGCACATTGTCTTGTAATAGAATGACTGAAATCACTGCAAGAGCTAGTATAGGCTAGCTAGCCCTCATGAACCGGCAGACACCAACAGTACTAGGCTACTGCATGCACCTGTCATGTTACTGTTGGGCTCCACCCTTTCTTTTTTTGCATTCTCCATTTCTGCGCTTCTAGGCCTACTCGCGGTTGGGAGGAAACGTGAATCTCATTCACTGATGTCTCATGTCTCATTCAAGACTGGCTAACAAAAGCATGTCTTTCACTTAACACCAAGAAAACAGTGTGTATGATGTTCACAAAGTCACCAGTAGAGGTCACTCACTCTAATGTGTTTCTGGGAGAGGCGGAGCTGGACATTGTACATTAATTCAAGTATCTTGGGGTCACATTGGACTCTACATTGACCTTCAAAAAGTCATGTGAAGAAAGTGACAAACAGTCAAGTTTAACATCGAAAACTTCAGGCAGATCAGGCCCTGCCTGCCAGTTAATGCTGCAAGGATGTTTCTGCATTCAATGATTTTATCACACATCGAGTAGGCCTACTGTTTTATCAACTGGTCTCTTTTATATGTCACTACTCTTACACCAATATAATTACTCTACAAAAAAGCCATAAAAGTATTTGATAGGAAACCAATTTCATTTCATCACTGTAATGTTTTAGAAAAACATAACATGCTAAGTTTCGAGAATTTCCAAGTTTTCAAATATACTTGCTTCATGTACAAGGTTCTGCATGGACTTGCCCCTCCCCCATTGAATGAGTTCATCCAACAGAAAGCAGACACTGGCATTACCACCAGGGCCATCAGTAGAGGGGACTGTAAGGTGCCTTTTCGGTATACTACCATTGCAAAAACTGTGTTCTCTGTTAAAAGTGGTAACTACTGGAATAGCCTGCCAGTTGTGATTAGAGAGTGCCCTACATACTCCATGTTCAAGACCCATCTTAAACTGCATCTTAAGGCAAACCAGAACTGTGATCATTTTTAATCTGATTTAGTTTATGCAACTTGTTTATTGTTTTATTGCCGGCCCACACACTGGCCCACACACCGGCCCACATAATGGCCCACACACCGGCCCACATATGGCCCACACACTGGCCCACACACTGGCCCACACACTACACCGGCCCACACACCGGCCCACATTAGTGGCCCACACACTGGCCCACACACCGGGCCACACACTGGCCCACATACTGGCCCACACACCGGCCCACACACCGGCCCACATACTGGCCCACACACCGGCCCACATATGGCCCACACACTGGCCCACACACTACACCGGCCCACACACTACACCGGCCCACACACCGGCCCACATTAGTGGCCCACACACTGGCCCACACACCGGCCCACACACTGGCCCACATACTGGCCCACACACCGGCCCACATACTGGCCCACATTAGTGGCCCACACACCGACTCACACACTGGCCCACAAACCGGCCCACAGACTGGCCCACATACTGGCCCACACACTGGCCCACACACCGGCCCACACACCGGCCCACATACTGGCCCACACACCGGCCCACACACTGGCCCACACACTGGCCCACATTAGTGGCCCACACACCGACTCACACACTGGCCCACACACCGGCCCACACACTGGCCCACATTAGTGGCCCACACACCGACTCACACACTGGCCCACACACTGGCCCACACACTGGCCCACACATCGGCCCACATTAGTGGCCCACACACTGGCCCACACACTGGCTAAAAAAAAAAAAGTAAAAAAAAAAAAAAAAAAAAAATTTTTTTTTTTTTGTTTGGACCAGCCCACTTTGGTCCCGGCCCATCGGGATTCGTCCCGAACGTCCCGATGGCCAGTCCGCCACTGGACAAAGGTATTTTACCAAACCCATCATAAAACATGCTTTTGTAATGATCGCAGCGTCGGAAACATGGCCGTGTTTACCTTTGACCTGGCAATAATATAGGTTTCAGGCGAGCAGCCACAAGATTTGCGCATATGCGCACAAAACACTATATCTCACCATCTAGAAAACCAGCCTGGATTATTGTGAAACGGGGCGATTTTTTGCATGGTATAGCGCACAAACGAAGGTATGTAGAAATAAACTGTTTTGTCCCTGTTGGAGTATAAATAGTGCCTGTCAAATGAGCCATACTATTGTCTCCATAGCTATAATATAGAATATACGATAGGTCCGCAAACATCGTGAAAATTGTCAATAACGCTGGCGCCATGGAGTAAAAACAGCGTGGCGGTCAATGAGTTAAGGTCCCCCGAGTTTGCTCAGGACATGGCAAATCTGCATTTCCTTTGATAGCTCGTGCAATGACCTCCAACACGCTCTGGATTTAGATTCTCCCTTCTGTTGCAGAGTTTAGGACCTTGATAGTTGTACCTGTTATAGTTTATTCATTATTTTAGTCCTCGTTCTTTCTTAACATGTCATTGTGATTTGAAATGCTGTTACTTATGACTGTTTTTTCTTTATGGAACTCGTCGTCACCCTATATGAGGAGAACATTTTATTAATTTGTAGATTAGTTTGTGCCTTCCCCAGCTCTGCTGTGGTTCTTCTGTTTGTTTTTGTACCTGCTCTCGTTTATGAGATTCTTTGTTTTGTTACTGCTTGTTCCGCTGCAATGACACACTTCAAGTAGTTAAGTTAATCTAATTTACAACACTGACAAATTGTTTACTTTGTCAAGCTTGATCGATGTGATACACAACGGTTTGTCAGTTATTTGTAAACGTCCCCAGTTTGATGTAGGGATGCACGATATATCGGTGACCATATCAGTATCAGCTGATGATAATGATTTTTTCAGATGAGCAAAACTAGGCAGATATATGGGCACACATATCGGCTGGTGTTTTTTTTTATTGCATCAGTCTGATGAGCAAAACTCTGCTGATGTGAACAACTGATGATTACTCCTCTGTCTAGCTGCCGTTGAGTGTGTGTGTGTGTGTGTGTGTGTGTGTGTGTGTGTGTGTGTGTGTGTGTGTGTGTGTGTGTGTGTGTGTGTGTGTGTGTGTGTGTGTGTGTGTGTGTGTGTGTGTGTGTGTGTGTGTGTGTGTGTGTGTGTGTGTGTGTGTGTGTGTGTGTGTTCTTTGGGTAAGGTTTCTTGCATGTGACAATGATGCAACACAGGATTGTGAGCTAACATAGTTTTAGTACGTTTTATTTATACAGATCATTATCGACATGTGTAATAATATCGGTTATCAGCAATAACATAAATCTTAATATGGGTTATCCGTTTCGGCCATGCGGTTCATACTGGTGCATCCTTAGTTTGATGGGTTGACAAGTCTTCTGTTCTTCCACCACAGATGCTGCGTGGGTTTGGTGTTGTTTTTGCAACCAAATCTTTGTGTGTTTTAAAGAAAGCTGCTGTTGCTTACATTTAGGTTTCATACCAATGTAGAGTTGATACTCAGTGTGTGTGTTATTCTGTAGTGAACAGCTGCTCGGAGCTTTGGAGGGTTAAGATTGGAACTTTGTTCTTTTTTTGGGTGAGAAGAAAACAGTGTTGGGAGACAGACGGTATCCGAGAGGGCTGACTGGAATGGAGCGAACGCAACGTGCGTTGAGTGTGTGCTTTAAAAACAGACGTATCGAGTCGGCAGCCTCATAGTAATTGGCAACTGATTGAGTGAGCACTTACACACACATATGGTGAACACCGGCGGAGTGGAATCAGAGAGAGAGAGCGGCTCTGCACCACCGTGGGGGAAGAGAGACAGGAGAGAGTGGAGACGAGAGACAGGAGAGAGTGAAGAGGAGAGACAGGAGAGAGTGGAGAGGAGAGACAAGAGAGAGTGGACAAGAGAGACAGGAGAGAGTGGAGAGGAGAGACAGGAGAGAGTGGAGACGGGAGAGTGGAGATGAGAGACAGGAGAGAGTGGAGACGAGATACATGAGAGAGTGGACACGAGAGACAGGAGAGAGTGGAGACGAGAGACAGGAGAGAGTGGAGAGGAGAGGCATGAGAGAGTGGACACGAGAGACAGGAGAGAGTGGAGAGGAGAGACAGGAGAGAGTGGAGAGGAGAGGCATGAGAGAGTGGACACGAGAGACAGGAGAGAGTGGAGAGGAGAGACAGGAGAGAGTGGAGAGGAGAGGCATGAGAGAGTGGACACGAGAGACAGGAGAGAGTGGAGAGGAGAGACAGGAGAGAGTGGAGAGGAGAGGCATGAGAGAGTGGACACGAGAGACAGGAGAGAGTGGAGGGGAGATACAGGAGAGAGTGGAGACGAGAGACAGGAGAGAGTGGAGAGGAGAGACAGGAGAGAGTGGAGATGAGAGGCATGAGAGAGTGGACACGAGAGACAGGATAGAGTGGAGAGGAGAGACAGGAGAGAGTGGAGATGAGAGGCATGAGAGAGTGGAGAGGAGAGACAGGAGAGAGTGGAGAGGAGAGACAGGAGAGAGTGGAGACGAGAGACAGGAGAGAGTGGAGACGAGAGACAGGAGAGAGTGGATACGAAATACAGGAGAGAGTGGAGACGAGAGACAGGAGAGAGTGGAGACAGGAGAGACAGGAGAGTGGAGAGGAGAGACAGGAGCGAGTGGAGACAGGAGAGACAGGAGAGAGTGGAGACGAGAGAGTGGAGAGGAGAGACAGGATAGAGTGGAGACAGGAGAGACAGGAGAGTGGAGAGGAGAGACAGGAGAGAGTGGAGACGAGAGAGTGGAGAGGAGAGACAGGATAGATTGGAGAGGAGAGAGTGGAGAGGAGAAACACCCCGCTCTGATTCTCTGTCTGATTCAGTGGGAGGTGGAGGGGGTTGTGCTACAAAATAAGTGGGCTTTTATATTCGCTGCTCTTCTCTCGTCTCAAGTAATTTTTTCTCCCTGTCTGACAAAAGATGCTTTATTTGTCTCGTCCTTCAGCACATCTTCATACTCTGGTTGATTGTCAATATACTTGTCAATAATACCAAGAAACCCAAATAATGACTTGAGTTCTTGTGCAGAACTTGCTTTTCTTTGCCTGGGTAGAAATAACTCTACATGAGTTCAAGTTCTTTATTTATCAAATACACATCAAATACAGGGGCATTGCAGGTAATGCCATGTTTGTGTTTGAGCTCAGACTCAACAGTGTCACAGTTAACTGCCCCAGTGTAAGTCCCCCCTGCCCCAGTGTAAGTTCCCCCTGCCTCTGTCCCAGTGTAAGTTCCCCCTGTCCCAGTGTAAGTTCCCCCTGCCCCAGTGTAAGTTCCCCCTGTCCCAGTGTAAGTTCCCCCCTGCCCCAGTGTAAGTTCCCCCCTGCCCCAGTGTAAGTTCCCCCCTGCTCCAGTGTAAGTTCCCCCCTGCCCCAGTGTAAGTTCCCCCCTGCCCCAGTGTAAGTTCCCCCCTGCCCCAGTGTAAGTTCCCCCCTGCCCCAGTGTAAGTTCCCCCTGCCCCAGTGTAAGTTCCCCCTGTCCCAGTGTAAGTTCCCCCCTGCCCCAGTGTAAGTTCCCCCTGCCCCAGTGTAAGTTCCCCCTGTCCCAGTGTAAGTTCCCCCTGCCCCAGTGTAAGTTCCCCCTGTCCCAGTGTAAGTTCCCCCCTGTCCCAGTGTAAGTTCCCCCCTGCCCCAGTGTAAGTTCCCCCTGTCCCAGTGTAAGTTCCCCCCTGTCCCAGTGTAAGTTCCCCCTGTCCCAGTGTAAGTTCCCCCTGCCCCAGTGTAAGTTCCCCCCTGCCCCAGTGTAAGTTCCCCCCTGCTCCAGTGTAAGTTCCCCCTGTCCCAGTGTAAGTTCCCCCTGTCCCAGTGTAAGTTCCCCCTGTCCCAGTGTAAGTTCCCCCCTGCCCCAGTGTAAGTTCCCCCCTGTCCCAGTGTAAGTTCCCCCTGTCCCAGTGTAAGTTCCCCCCTGTCCCAGTGTAAGTTCCCCCCTGCCCCAGTGTAAGTTCCCCCCTGCCCCAGTGTAAGTTCCCCCTGTCCCAGTGTAAGTTCCCCCCTGTCCCAGTGTAAGTTCCCCCCTGTCCCAGTGTAAGTTCCCCCTGTCCCAGTGTAAGTTCCCCCCTGTCCCAGTGTAAGTTCCCCCTGCTCCAGTGTAAGTTCCCCCCTGCTCCAGTGTAAGTTCCCCCTGCCCCAGTGTAAGTTCCCCCCTGCCCCAGTGTAAGTTCCCCCCTGCTCCAGTGTAAGTTCCCCCTGCCCCAGTGTAAGTTCCCCCTGCCCCAGTGTAAGTTCCTCCCTGTCCCAGTGTAAGTTCCCCCTGTCCCAGTGTAAGTTCCTCCCTGTCCCAGTGTAAGTTCCCCCCTGTCCCAGTGTAAGTTCCCCCCTGTCCCAGTGTAAGTTCCCCCCTGTCCCAGTGTAAGTTCCCCCCTGTCCCAGTGTAAGTTCCCCCCTGTCCCAGTGTAAGTTCCCCCCTGTCCCAGTGTAAGTTCCTCCCTGTCCCAGTGTAAGTTCCCCCCTGTCCCAGTGTAAGTTCCTCCCTGTCCCAGTGTAAGTTCCCCCCTGTCCCAGTGTAAGTTCCCCCTGCTCCAGTGTAAGTTCCCCCCTGTCCCAGTGTAAGTTCCCCCCTGTCCCAGTGTAAGTTCCTCCCTGTCCCAGTGTAAGTTCCCCCCTGTCCCAGTGTAAGTTCCCCCCTGTCCCAGTGTAAGTTCCCCCTGCTCCAGTGTAAGTTCCCCCCTGCCCCAGTGTAAGTGTGAAAATGGAGAGTTTTCATAGTCAGAATAATAATGTTTTCATAGACTTTGGCACTTGGTGTATGTGG
>NC_140178.1:33438859-33488859 GCF_963971535.1 Notolepis coatsorum
ACAATGTGGAACGCCCTACCCAAAGCTGTAAAGGAATGTGAATCCCTGCCCACATTCAAAACCGCCCTTAAAGAGCACCTACGGGAGGCTGCAATTCGAAACTGGCCACCGTAAATGCCCAAAACCCCCACCACCTCCTAATAGACAGTCTCCTCCCCACCGCATGTATATATTCCCTCCCCGCCGTATGTATATTTCCCTCCCACCCACCCACCCCCTCCTAATGTACAGTCCCCTCCCCATCATATGTATATACTCTGTCAGGATCTAGGGGTAACAGTACTGTATATTTGAATACCGCCTATGTCACAAATGTATAGTACTAAATACCTATATGTCCCTATGCCATAAATGTCATGTATGTTGTGTATGTCATAAATGTCTATATGAATTGAAAATGGGGGACCCTGATGGAAACAAGACAAACGTCTTTCTCAGGTCTGCATCCCCTTAACAATTGTATGTATTGAGCCGTACTGTATTGTACCCATTCTGCAATCTGTTAAATAAAGTTTTCATTCATTCATTCATTCACTCACCGCTACGGTGTCAGAGCAGCCCCCACCGTTGCAGCTTGAACTGTGCGAGCTACAGTCAGATCCTTTTTTTCAAGCAAAGAGAAATGAGAGGGGAATTTCGTTTTGGAAACTGCTACCTGAGCCCCGCTTCCCACTCCTCAGGGACTTTGCCCTCTCTATGGCCAGTATGTTTGGGAGCACATACATATGTGAGAGCAATTTCTCAAACATGAAGCACATCAAGTCAAAGTAGAGAAACAGGCTGTCGGATGAAACATTATTTCATCTGATGCAGATTGCATGCACAAACATTGAAGTTGACATTCCTGCTATTGTGCGCCAAATGGAGAGACCACAAGTGTCTCATTAAAGACAGGGGGGAGGAGGAGATGATGAAGAGGTGTAGAGGGGGGGAAGGAGATGATGAAGAGGTGTAGAGAGGGGGGAAGAGATGATGAAGAGATGTAGAGAGGGGGGGAGATGATGGAGAGGTGTAGAGAGGGGACCATTATTATTATTATTATTATTATTATTATTATTATTATTATTATTATTATTATTATTATTATTATTATTATTATTATTATTATTATTATTATTATTATTATTATTATTATTATTATTATTATTATTATTATTATTATTATTATTATAACCATTATTGACCCACTGTGGGGCGAGGGTGAATGTCATGCCAGTTTGATAAAGGGTCAATGGGAGGCATGTAGTATTGCACTTTACTTTACTTGCACTTTACTTGTTTACTTTTGTAGTGTTCAGATAACACTAATAACACAAACACAAAGCAGCATTCCTGCTGCATTTCACTACAACAGTAAATCAAAAGTGCAATAATAAATGATTTTGTTAAATGTATACACTTTTATCCTGCTACTAAACAAAACATTCCTGAGTGCTTCATATCCATAACATGCATTTCAGTGTTATAATGTTTTGTTTAGTAGCAGGATAAAAGTTTATACATTTAACAAAATCATTTATTATTGCACTTTTGATTTACTGTTGTAGTGAAATGCAGCAGGAATGCTGCTTTGTGTTTGTTGAGCAGTGGGCTTTAAGTTCATACATTTATTTTATTAGAAGCCTTAATTATAATTGATAATTTTTGTATATATTTGGGGTTACACAGCAATACTTTTAAATTCAGCTGTTTATAAATTCATAAAGTTGAAATTGCATTACTAAATGCATTTGAAATGGAATAAAAACAAAGTTACAACAAATTATAATTGTTTATATACCTTGTGACTATTAGGGCTATTTGAGTGATGGGGTACTACTGGCGGGACTGCCGATAAACAATGCGGCCCCCCAGATTGATTGTGGACATTTTGTGGCCCTCACCATATACAAAGTTGCCCACCCCTGCCCTAGGCGATGCAGTGGTGGTTGGGCTTTGTTAGCTGGCTCCATTTTCATATCAGTGGTATCCCTAGGAGAAACAGTGAGGGTTGGGCTTTGTTAGTTGGCTCCATTTTCCATCCAATTTAGTCAAATAACCGGATTTCTAATAAATCCTCTCATCAAATACACGCCCCCTCTTTTCTACAACTAACCTCAACCCCAGTATGTCAATATTACGTTATTTATGTTTATATTGTGTTTATGCAGAGATAACCTGTTGTTACTGTTCAGAGTGCAATACAAGTACATGCTTTACCTAGGGAATAATTTCCCCAAATAATTCAAACATAAGGGATAAGGACTTTTAAACAATTTGGATTTCATAAGTAGATTTGATACTGGCTTCAGATGCAATACAATGCGTTCAATCCCCAACCCTTGATGTCTTGACAAGAAGATAGTATTCAAATGTCACAGAGAACTAATTAGACTAGGTAATTAACTAATTCTCAGTGGCTAGAAGCTATACATGTACAGCGGTTGCGATCATAAAGAAAGAAAGATCATTAACTGTGGCCAGGGAGCTCAGATCATCGCAGCCTGACACATCAGACTGTCGCACATTGTGTAAGACTCAGATTAATGAGGGTGAAGGGAATGCAGTTTAGAATATAATAGTGGATGGGAGAGAGAGAGAGGGAGATGGTGACAGCTAGAGAGGGATATCAAAGAGAGAGAAACAGAGAGAGTGGGAGAGTGAGAGAGACAGAGTCAGATACAAAGAGAGACAGAGAGAGAGGGAGACACAGAGTGAGATACTGAGTTTGAGTTACGTAGATGCAAAGATAGACAGATAGTGAGAGATGCACAGAGTGAGAGAGATAGACTGAGTTAGAGTTAGATACAAAGAGAGAGATAGAGACAGAGTGAGAGAGACACAGAGAGAGAGAGAGACAAAGAGAGACATATAGAGAGAGATAAACAGAGATAGAGAGAGTGAGAGAGAGACATAGAGACACAGAGAGAGATAGAGATAGAGAGAATCTGATCTGACAATACCTTTTGATCACACCACGCTCTCTGTGACCAGGCCCTGATCCTCTTGGTCCTTCCATCTCTCCATTCAGCTGAACCTAGATTACAGTGGCAGCGTGTCTCCTGCTCTGCCAAGTTGACCCCTGGAAAAGGATGATGTATGGAGTATTGCAGCTGAGACAGTATTACTGCAGGAGAACGTCTCAGAACCCAGCAGCCTCGAGGTTTACACTGCAGCAGCTGGATCCCCCGGGGGGAAAGTTGGAGTCAGCATCACAGGGAACTGTTATTAAATCCTTAGCAAATCAACTTTTACGGCGTCAAAGTGCACAGCTTATTGCTTATTGATATATCACACCTGTGGAGAGGTGGTGGAGGGGTTCATGATTATTAATGTGTGCCGAGAACAATCTGATCGATGGCGAAGTGGTGATGTGTGCATGTGTACGGTATGCGTGTTTATGTGTACGGTATGCGTGTTTATGTGTACGGTATGCGTGTTTATGATACAAGATACAAGAGTTTTATTTGTCACGGCATACAGGTATACAGTGAAATGCGGGGGGTCTTGCCCGCAACGATGTGCATAATACAATAGTAATAATATATAATAAGAATCCAACCTAGAGCGACATTGTGCTATAAACAAGTAAACAAAGTAGGGCATATCGGTATCTGTACATGAGTTATTTACAGAGCATGGTAGGACATGCTAGGTCCTGTGGTAGTGCAGTACACTGTTAGCTACGGATGAGACACTGGGTCTTTATGTACACTGCTATACAATGCTATATTATACAATCTCAAGCTCTACTATACTATTCTTTTTTTTTTATCCACTTTTTCTCCCATTTTCTATATTTTCTCCCATCCCAATTTCGTAACATCCAATTCAACCCTCCCCTGTCACGAACACTGTTTCTTGCCTCCCACAAGCCGGCTGCAATGTGGACTAAGTCATACATAGCACAAGTCCCCTCCGGTACTTGAGGTAACAGCAGTCGCATCTTTTCACCTGCGCAGCTCGATCTCTCAGTGGCGAGGAGTAACGCGTGGGAGGCTCACGCTGCCCCCGACACTTCCTGATTCTACTGCGCAGGCACACCAACCGACCTGTAGGAGTCGCTGTCCACAACGCCCGATCCCCACCCATCAGTTTCCCACCCCCTAATACGGCCAATGTGTATTAGTACGGACGACCAGCTAAACTGAAAACAAATGTGGAGCGCTGGGCTCGAACAGGCAAGCCCAGCGTCTCCAGATTTCGTGGCGAGGGCCTTGCCCACTACGCCACGTAGCCGCCCCCTCTACTATACTATTCTTAAAGTGATCTTTCCTTCTGTAAAGTGTCCATAAGTGTGAGCGTGTGCAGCATGAGTGTGTGTGTGCTCATGTTAAAATGGCTGCTAGTGTGTGTGTAAGGATTCGTTGTTGGTGGTGTGGACCCAAGCGCAATAACAGGAACGAGAGAGAGAGAGAGAGAGGCAGGACACAGCGGGGTGTAGTTGGAAATAGGCTTTACTTGTTCTTCACAAGGCTTTCAACTACAACAACAAAATAATAAGTACCACAGCAAAATCTGGCAGATAAGGATAACAACGGATGAGACAAGAAAGATTTACGGACCGACAGGGGAGTGACAGGAACAGACAGAATATATAGGAGGACTAATTACTAACAAGACACACCTGGACAGAAAAACAATGACAACAATGTATAACATGACAGTAAGGAACAACAATGATACATACAAATACAACACTAAACCAGACCGGGAAACAGAGTGGGCAACACACACAGGAATACATTTAACACATTGAACATTGAGGTAAACACTGTGCTCCTAAATTTCTTTGTTTGCTCCTAAATCTTTTCATTTAGGAGTGGGCCATGTGCTCCTTGGGGAAAAAGTAAGCGTCAAGCGCTGTGTTTTTCTCAAATCAATGAATAATCATGTTTAATAATCGTGATTTCAATATCAATCAAAATAATTGTGATTTTCACTTTTGTCATAATTGAGCAGCCCTAGCACCTAGCCCTAGGTAGAGCGAAGACATGACTTTCTTTTTTATTTATTTTTTTCATTGTAGATTATCACAATATACCAAAAAAACTGATTTCAATTTTATTTTATTTTACACACTGGTCAAGGAGGAGAAACACACATACATTTTTCTTTAATAAAAAATACATTTATGCATACTATGGGATTACATTCTCTGCTTCCATTTTTTCTACACAATGTCAAGAAAGGTTGCCAAATTGCGTAGAATCTCAAAATAGACCCTTGGAAAGAGTATATCATCACATAATCTCTTTGATCCAATGGGAGTGCGTAGGAGGGAGAAGGTATTTCCACGTGAACAGTATAAGGCGCCTGGCTAGAAGATCATCAATTTCATTATTAATTTAAATTACATGTAAACTTGACATTTTGCAAATGAGGGCAACCTCAACTTTTTTTTGTTCCAATCAAGATTTGAAATGAAATAAGGGTCAACAGTGCAAAAACAGGAGTTTATGTTGTGAAACTGTATATAAATTGTATTTGCATAAACTGTTTATGTAAAAAAAGATTGGATGACGAGCAAATACGGACACCTGACTCGTTTACCAGGCGAGCTGCTGAGGGGAAGAAACTGAGTCTATGGCAGGACGTAGCCGCCTGCCGTGGGGGAGCATGTTGAAGAGGTTATCAGCTATCGGCTTTCCCCTGCTCCAATCTATCGTTATTATATCAGCCTTTAAAAATCCACTATGAATTAATGAATGAATTCATTAATTCTTTATTTCGAATGTTTACAAATAAACAAGCGAAAAGGATAGGTTTGAAGCCAATTGGCTTATAGAACAACCTACCCCTAAACAACCTACCCCACTATCAGTTGACCTCTAGTTCAGCTCCATGCAACTGCCTACCACCATTATAGCCTGTCTATTCTGGTTGCACCTTGATAATATCATCAGACAGCCATCACTGATATAGAGTGTGTGGTCAGTAACATGGGTCTCCCTGTCCCTCCGCTCTGCAGTAAACACAAAATACATTTGCTGGTATCCCGTTCCCACTTTATCTAATCACTACTCCCAAAGACTGTTGGATGTGGTAGATGCACTTTACATACATGGCAAGGCAACCCATCGTTATTTTGTCAAGGACATTTGTCTTCCACAACGCAACTGCAGACTTGAGGGAAGCAGAGTATCTTCAATAGGGTTGGGTACTGAACTCTGTACTTTTAAGGGTACCGACCAAATTATGTTGATACTATGTATTCATGTTAGATCAATCAGTGCTACATTTCGGTACCTAAGAACCGCCCAGTTAGAAAATAATCCAAATTCCAATGACGTGCAATTGTCATTTCATTATAGACACAGACCAGCGCAGACCTTCAATGACATGCAATTGTCATTTCATAAGACACAGACCAACACGAGCAATGGCTCCAAATGTGTCTAACATGCTTGACATCCTCGCCATTCCTGTATGTCCACATCACGGTAAAACCTTAACTAACGTTAGCCGCTAACCCTGGAAATGCTCACAGCGGAGTGACTCCAAGACACCAGTTCCATTATTGAGGAAAGGGGTGGGGGGTGGGTTATATTGACGAGGCATGACAACCGAGGTTCAAAGATAACTTCATATTTATTGGCTGTTCACTTATATCGCTTCATGCATCGGGCTCCAGGTTACAACTCTGTGTGTTGACTTCCTAGTGTGACATCACTCATCTACGGCAACCAAGAGGCTCAAACTCAAACCTAATACATCAGGGGGGGGCAGAAATAAAAATCGATTTCTGCTACATTCTGAGTCACTAAAGTTGGAAGACATGCTTACTCGCCAAAAGTAGTTGTCCAAACATAACGTGACTCAGAAATCGCCTATCCTGTGTCTAGTTCCAATAATTGAGATTGAATGCTCGTCATTTTCAATTTCCAATTTAAAATAGAAATTGTCCCAGCCCTAGTATGTATATCATAAGATATAAGTTGCTGTTTGGCAATACAGTGATTTAAAACATTGTTCAGATATTTAGCTTCAGTTCTTGTTGGCACCAGCAGCTAAATTACATTGGTTTATTAAATAAAACATAATGAGCTGCACGTTTGAGCATGGAGTGTAACATTCATCCAAATGTGGCTCAGTATTCCAGTCAAATGGTGTTCCCCTTCAATTGATAGTTTCTTTAATGAACCTCTGATGTTGCCTGCACATTTGCCGTGGGCAGTGGAGATCTAATTGGTCAGGTCTAGAAACCCTCACTGACTATGTCAGTATTAGGGCTGTCACTTTTTCCCCTAAATCAAGTTCAAACGAATCCAACGTCAAAGAGAATTTGTTTTAACTAGTTATTTTATGTAATCAGGATCATCTATTATAGATGTGCAGCGAGAGTGCAAAGCAGTGTTGCGGAGCAAGGTGCCTCTTGTTAGATACTTCACCTACAGTATACACATACCGGGACGCGTGTTGCTTTTTAACAGCGGAGCAGTGCAAGAATGTGACAATTTGACCATGTGACCGCGGGAGAGCGGCAGTGCGGAAATAGGCTGTCTCTAAGACAAACTCTAACCTTAACCAGCTCCTTAACAGCGCCTAAACTTAACCGTTCTAACCTTAACCAACTCCGAAACAATGCCTAACCTTAACCTTAACCATGCCTAACCTTAACCTTAACCATAGAAAGAATATTGCCATTCTCTAAGACAAACTCTAACCTTAACCAGCTCCTTAACAGCGCCTAAACTTAACCGTTCTAACCTTAACCAACTCCGAAACAATGCCTAACCTTAACCTTAACCTTAACCATGCCTAACCTTAACCGGCGAAAGAATACACATTAAAAAAAAAATCACGTTAAAAAAAAAAATTTCATGGGATTCGAACTCGTCAACAACGGACCGCAGGACCGCTGAGCTGCCAGGTGAGCTGAGCGCCGAATGAAAATCATGGCGGATTAGGGCAGTTACATAATTCCGCAAGCTCTGCCGCTCCGCTCTGCGGTTGCCGCGCCTGCCGCGGGGCGTGTCGCAGCCAATCAGGGAAAACGCGGAAGCAACGGCAGCACTGCTCCGCTGTTATTAAGCAATAGGCTACCGGGACATGTGTACCGGGACACATACATCCATTAGGCTACTTTAGTGTGATCACATTAATCTGAGACACTGGGAAGCAGATTGTGAAATTAATGGAAGGGCTAACATCCCCTTCAATGAATTTGAACACATCCTTACATTTAACATTTGACCTGGTTTGAATGAATACAAGGTGACATTCCTAGTCAGTATACGAATACTCTCTGATCTTAACACATGTATGAGAACATTTTGATTAAGATGTGTGTCAACACCAATTTTACACATTTGTATTGGACAATAGTCCTGTTTGTTGAAGGCTGTTCGGACATGTAGACAATTAATCCTGTTTGTGGAGGGCTGTTCGGACATGTAGTCTAGACAATAGTCCTGTTTGTGGAGGGCTGTTTGGATATGTAGACAATAGTCCTGTTTGTGGAGGGCTATTCGGACATGTAGACAATAGTCCTGTGTGTGGAGGGCTGTTCGGACATGTAGACAATGGTCCTGTTTGTGGAGGGCTGTTCAGACATGTAGACAATAGTCCTGTTTGTGGAGGGCTGTTCGGACATGTAGACAATAGTCCTGTTTGTGGAGGGCTGTTCGGTCATGTAGACAATAGTCCTGTTTGTGGAGGGCTGTTCGGACATGTAGACAATAGTCCTGTTTGTGGAGGGCTGTTCGGACATGTAGACAATAGTCCTGTTTGTGGAGGGCTGTTCGGACATGTAGTCTAGACAATAGTCCTGTTTGTGGAGGGCTGTTCGGACATGTAGACAATAGTCCTGTTTGTGGAGGGCTGTTCGGACATGTAGACAATAGGCCTGTTTGTGGAGGGCTGTTCGGACATGTAGACAATAGTCCTGTTTGTGGAGGGCTGTTCAGACATGTAGACAATAGTCCTGTTTGTGGAGGTTTGTGGAGGGTTGTTCGGACATGTAGACACTAGAGGTTGACCGATTCATCAGCGGCGATACGACATTTTACACTACTATCGTTATCGGCAGAACTCTGATGGTGGCTGATTGATGCACAGACTCCACACAGGGACGTACTGTACATCACCGTTTTGCATGGAGGCTCCACACACAAAGTCAAGGTAATGTCATTGTGTACCCCTGAGGTAATTTATATTTAAATGAAAGTTAACTATATAATATAAAACTCTCGACTCCCGGAGAGTCAGCATTGCCTTGGCTTGGGCTGATCGCTATACTAACTCATTTGGCTGAGTTAGGGGGAGGGAAGCCGTGGGTGGGTCCTGGGCGTTGTGGACAGCGACCCCTACAGTTCTGTTGGGGCGACTGCACAGCGAGGGTAGGATCTGGAGAGAGGTAGTGCGACCTTCCACACGTTACACTCTCCCGGTGAGAATCTGCGCTGCCAGGCTGGCTGCCGGCTGGCTGCATGTGTGTCGGAGGAAAACATGTGACAGTCTCTGGCCTCCCGGACCAACAGTAGGGGGGGGGGTGCGCAACAACCAGGAAGGGGGTTGGGAATTGGCATAACGACTAACAGTGGAATGGGAGAAAAATCGGAAAAAGGAGGGGGAAAAAGAGAATAAAAAAATAATAATAAAAAAAAATTGATATAAAACAGCTTTATTCATAAATGATGAGCAAGGTTGTAGGTTATATTATGGCATTATTCATGCGTTTGACTGAAGATAACTGCTGCGCTGATGAAAACAAGCCATCTTTGTTTTACTAGTAGCAATCATGGTCATTATAACCTAGCACAGCTATGGGCCAATGGCCATATTAGATCATTTGAGGGCTGAATATATATGAGGGCTGAATATATAAGTGAAAGTGAATATATATGTCTTTTGCTGAATATATGTGTGCGTGTGATAGACTCCTAGTAATAATCGAAACAACTGTTAACGTTAGGCCAAAGACACAGACTTTGGTAACTGCTGTACAGAATGTGCGACAGACTTTAAACTAGGTTTTGTGCTCGTTTGTGCTAGTTTTTCAATGTAAATAATGGTACATGACTACATGTTAGATTACATCTGTTCCGGTGTAAACATTGGAACAGCTGATTTTACAGCAAGGCTGACCAGTGTCATTCAAGTCATATATATATATATATATATTTTTTTTTTTTTAACTTTTTCTCCTTATTTAAAAAAAATTCTGGCCATCCCAATTTCGTGTCGCCAATTCTCCCCTTCAATTCTCCCCTCCCCTGTCTTGAACGTTGCTAGACTATGCCTCCCACTGGTCGGCTGTAGTGAGGATAGAAGCCTTGCATCACGCCCCCCCGGTACACGAGGAGGCAGCCTGTCGCATCTTTTCACCAGACAGCACGGTCTCTCAGTGGCGAGGAGTAACACGTGGGAGGCTCACGCTGCCCCAGATAATTCCTGACTGCTGTACAGGCGTCACCAAACCGACCTGTAGGAGTCGCTGTCCACAACGTCCAATCCCCACCCATCGACTTTCCACCCGCTACCTCTACCAATTGAGATAGTATGACGACTGGCCCAAGCCGCAGGCAATGCTGACTCCGGGAGTCGAGACCGCAGCCTCTTGCATTGGTGACGAGCGCAATCTCCACTACGCCACCCAGTCGCCCGCTATATCTGAGCTGTTTTCAGTTTATTCCTCCTCCACAATAGTTGTCTCTCAAATATACTGTATAAAACAACACTATCATCAGCTCCTTGTCTGTGATACAAGACAGGCAGACAGGGAGGAAAAACCATTCACCGTTAGGCTACTTTATTTACTAATTTGATTTGGTGTTCTCTCTTCCAAATAATCCAGCCATGTAATTATCCATTCATGAAATTAAATCACACAATTTAGGATCCTCCTCACCCCGGGAATATCAACCATGAACATTAACCCTTTCACTACCACCCTAGTATACATGCACCCTTTACGTTTCACAATTATGCCACATGTGGAACGCCCTTCCCACAGCCGTAAAATAATGTGAATCCCTACCCACCTTCAAAATTTCTCTCAAAGAGCACCTACGGGAGGCTGCAATTTGAAACTGGCCCCGGTAAATGTCCAAACTCCCACCCACCCACCCACCCAACCCCCTCCAATGTACAGTTTCTTCCCCCTCAAATGTATATATTTTCTTTTAGGATTTCGGTCTCTTACAGTACTGTATATTTGTATGTCGTGTATGTCATAAATGTCATGATGAATTGATAAAGGGGGACCCTGATGTAAACAAGACACAAGTCTTTCTCTGGTCTGCATCCCCTTAACAATTGTGTGTATTGAGCTGTACTGTATTGTACCCATTCTGCAATCTGTTAATACAATTTTCAATCAATCAAAGACAGCAGAGGAGGAGGAGAGGCAGGGAGCAGGATAAAGGGAGCCAGGTGATCAGAGAGGGGAGAGGAGGGGAGCTGAGGAGTGGAGCGGTGCCCTTCAATGTAGGAGGGAACTACTGCAACTCTGTCCGTGGTGCAAAATCTCTAACTTGAAGAGAGAATATTACTGCTTGAAATCAAAGTCTTAAAGCGTCAGCGAGATACATTTGGTGATGCAGATAAAAAGTTGGTGATGTAGTTAATAGAAGAATAAATATGTTGCATACTCCTAAAGGTTTCTGTAAATTAGGTTCTAACATGTATTTACTGAGACCACAGCGCTGCAGTGCTATATTTATTTGTGTCATGTTATTTAGTTCATCTGCTAGTGCTCACCTGCTCATTGTTATTGCTCATTGTTATTGTGGTTTTAATTGAGTAATTATACATTAATTAATCAGAATAATTTGTTTAATGAAAATTACATGTCATAGTGTGTGTTGCAAGATAACTAATCTTTACAGTCTAAATCTTGACTGAGAAAGCAGGAGGATGTAAACTGGCAAATCAAATCATTCTATTGTCTATAAATGTATGTTGATAGGAGAAAACATGTGCAAATGCACTCAGATAGACACACATACAAAACACACACACACACATACACACACACACACACACACACACACACACACACACACACACACACATACAAACACATACACACACACACACTCACACACACACACACACACACACACACACACACACACACACACACACACACACACACACACACACACACACACACACACACACACACACACACACACACACACACACACACACACACACACACACACACACACACACACACACACAATTAGGCAAATGTGCTTTTGGTGTACAATATTTTATCCTGCACCGTATTTAATAAATCTTTGCCTTTGCATTCAAGTAGGCGGAAATGTATTTTGTGAAGAGGGAGAAGAGAGTTCAAGAGTTTCTAAATTCTCATACTCTGCACTCAAATATGCAAACTAGATTTATGGCAAGAGGTGATCTCAAAATGGTTGGGCTACAACGTAGGGCTGCTCAATTAATCAAATTTATATTTAGATTAATCATGAAATCATGAAAACAAGATAATCGACAAATATTATTGAGTATTTTATGCATGCAAGGAAGCACCTCCAATATGACAAAGCATTTGCTTCAACACTGGTTTTCGACGTGTTGCGGTCCCCCGCAGTAGCAACTGCAAGTTCACAAAGCACCCTACCAGTTCACCCCCAGACACCAGAAGACTGTCACTTTAGCTATGAAGGGAAGATGAGCACAGAAAGAGTGGATGAATGTCACTGAGCAACAATTGTCTCCTTCGTTGGGTAATAGATAAGGGAAATGCATTATCATCCACAGCAATATTAATTAATTTAATAAGCCTCCTTTGACATTCCAGTCATAATGCATCAGACACGGATGAGAAAAATTAGGCTGAATTACAGCAGAAAAATATATCTTCATGTCATGGTTCACAATTTACTGAATAGAGCCTAAATCTGCGAGGAACGAAAGGTAGAATCGTTTTTGTGTAATACATGTGAGGGATCTTCTGTGATTTTATTGGCCATTCTCAACATGTTTTGGGATAGTATTGAATATGGAGATCTGCATATCGTCCCAGCCCTCCTCCTGTACACTGGGCAGTAGTTGTGTCAGATGTTTTGTCACAGCCCAGCATAGAGGTGAGTGAGGTTTAGTTTCAGGCGTTGAATCTATCAACCTTGCATTCAGCAGGAATCCCTTCCTGGAGTCATTGGTTGAGAATCTGTTGAGTTACTTACTAAGTAAACTCTGCAATGGGTCTGCCCTCCTGAGACAGTTATTCTGAAGTTGAACTCACAAGACATTGTCAACCTGGAGCCTTTGAGTTCTGCAACCTCTACCTGTTCTCTGTCCTCTGCCCTCAGCAGGGGGTAATTCAGACCTGTCACTTCCTATCATGGTCATGCTATGTTTTCATCTCTCCCTCTCACTCCATTGTCTTAGTCCTGGCTTCTCCCTCCCTCTCTCTCTCTCTCTCTCTCTCTCTCTCTCTCTCTCTCTCTCTCTCTCTCTCTCTCTCTCTCTCTCTCTCTCTCTCTCTCTCTCTCTCTCTCTCTCTCTCTCTCTCTCTCTCTCTCTCTCTCTCTCTCCTTCCCTCCTTTCTCTCCGCCTGCAGAAATAGTAGATGGCATAGAGGCATTCTCTAGCTCTCCTCCCCTAGGCCTGTGTCTCATGGGATTCTTAGGTGGTGTTGTTAGGCATAATGTTCTCCATCACCTCCCCCATCATCCTTTCATCCTGTCTCGTGGAAATATTCATCTGGAACTCGAGAGAAGGCATGCATGCTACTATTCCCAAGATGCACCCCTATGTTGGCTTGCTGACAGGTAAATGAGTAAACAGACCTGTGCAGTGAAGAATGTTAACCAGGGTGAGGATGAGGTGTGTTTGGTCCTTGGTAATAATATGTGTTCTAAAAACACACACACACCAGGATTTCGGCTTGAAAAGATTGTTGCCGGTCCATGTGTCTGAGTATAATCAAATAATATTTCTGTTTATTATATCCGATGCTTAACTCAATCAGCGCCACGGGTCTAGCCCATCTTTGTTCCTACTGTGCCACCGCTCTAAGCGATAAGGATGCGTGACGGTGTTTGCAGGGCTATATCTATATTCTATATTATAGCTATGGATACAATACTATGGCTCATTTGACATCAACTATCCATCGTTCAATATGTGAAAAAGAATAAATGTTTTCATGTATACGTTCGCGTGTTATACCGTGGTGAATATACAGTAAGTATAGTTTCAGAGTGATCATGGCTAATTCCAGAAAACGGTGCTATGGAGCAATACATGCATTTTGCTAAAAGCGTTGGCGTTGCTCGCCTGGACACGCTACTATTTCCAAATCAAATGTATATAATATGTATTATGTTTCATCATGAATGCATGAAAGGGGGGGGTGTGGGTCGTTTTTTTGATGCTTTGATCGTCAACAACGGCATACGTTTTGGAGTACGTTACACATGGTCATTGCGATCGATGTGAAATCATGGTTGGATCAAAGCAGGATTGATGTCATATAGTCCTTACCTTCACTAGGAGGTACCCCAAAAAGAATATTCCAATATTATTATTGGTGTCCATCGTGTCGCCAACATAATCCACCACAACACATGCCTCGGGGGCATTGGAGGCGTTTCAATGTGTTCGAGGGAACCGCTAGACTCGCCTGACCCAAAAAACTGAGCCCGGAGTGAATTAAATGTAACACCGGGTGTGAAAAAAAGGTTTAGAAGGGTGGGCGATACTGTCACCTAGCAGGATGCAGCCGGTATTGCACTCTAGCGATCTCAGAGTGATCATCCTCCTCCTCTTCCTCCTCCTCCTCTCTCTCATCTGCAGTCTCCAGATTCTACTGTTTTTTGTTTTCCTGCTCACACACCCATGTCTCACAGGATTTCAGTACAAGACTTTTGTTTGAGCGATATTTCTGTTTCAGTGGCAAAAATAAGCATGTGTAGTGGACGTACGTTACTTTGTAATCAAATTAAATCAAGAGGGAATTATTTTCACCAAATGGTAAATGGACTTTTATCCAAATCACTTTCCAATTTGTTCCTCACATTCACCCATTCACTCACACATTCACACATTCACGGCGGAGGCAACCATGCAAGGTGCCAACCTGCTCATCGGGAGCAGTTAGGGGTTAAGTGTCTTGCTCAAGACGCACTGCCGGGAGGAGCAGGAATCGAACCGGGAACCTTCTGATTACCAGACAACCGCTCTGCCTACTGAGCCACTGTCACCCCACCAGCCATTATGACTGGATAAATATGTCAGACTTACATTTTTCTCTATAAAAAAAAACTCTAATTATTGGGTAACGGAAACCCTGACACACAACATAACAACATAACATAATGTTTTCGCCAGCCCTGGTATGCCAGATGCCCCCCCCCCCCCCCTAGTGCTATTCCCTTAGCTGCCTGGCCCCACTGGGTGTTATTGCTGTAGATCCGTTCTCGTTACACACGTCTGCCCACGGGGGAATGTTGCGATGATTGCTGTTTTGTGGAACCAAGCTGGCAGCCATTTATTTTGTATGAGATTTGCATAAAATCTAGGAAACTGAAGGAATGCTTCCAGATTACAGATTCAGCTTTATTGTTGCATCTTTGTCATATTTCTCATACAAAAATAGCAACATTTGAAAATTAGAACAATACAATACACAAACACAATAAAAAAAACAGCATAATAGTGATGTATGAAAAAGTGACAGTGCTGAGAGTGGTTGATATTAAAAGTGCAACAGTAGAATAAAATCAACGTAAAGTACTTAAAAATACTAAATACATAAATATGTATATCTACACCATAACTCTGTCAGCTTGTCACTATGCCGGATTCAAAGCATTCTCCCAACACCATATGGGTTTTAGTGTGCTTGTGTGTAAAGAATGAAGTGCTGAGCCTTTTTGGGGGGCGGACCAGAGCGAGGAAAACAAGGTTGAATCAGTGTCGCTGTGTCTGTTCACCATGATGACTAAACTCACCTACTGTCACTGTGTCTGTTCATGTGATAACTAAACTCACTGTCGCTGTGTCTGTGCACCATGATAACTAAACACACCTACTGTTGTTGTGTCTGTTCACATGATAACTAAACTCACCTACTGTCACTGTGTCTGTTTACCATGATAACTAAACTCACCTACTGTCACTGTGTCTGTTTACCATGATAACTAAACTCACCTACTGTCACTGTGTCTGTTTACCATGATAACTAAACTCACCTACGGTCACTGTGTCTGTTCACCATGATAACTAAAATCACCTACTGTCACTGTGTCTGTTCACCATGATAACTAAACTCACCTCACAAGCTACGTCAGGCCATCTACTGGCACCTAAACCCAGAACAAATCTACAAAAATCTTCTGTGACTGACAGAGCTATCATGGAATGGAACTCATTGCCAAGCTACTTCGCTGAAATAGAATCCAAAACCACTTTCAAGAAAAATTTGCTGAAATTCTAGGTTCAGAGATCTTCCCTACAACAACGACGGTGGACCAACATTACAGAATCGGCACCCGAGACTACAGCGGCAACAAAGTGAGGGTGATCATTGCTACCCTGCGTAAAACTGAAATAAGAGACACGATCATCAGGGATGCACGTAAGAAATGGGGAAAACTGTCATATAAAGGGAAACAAGTGTCGTTCTACGAAGATATGTGCAGGGAGGCTATAACTCTACGAGCCCGTTACAAGGTTGTGATGCATCAGCTCTATGAGAAAAATCTCCGTCCTATCCTGCATTATCCAGCGAATCTTTCCATTGCGGAGGGAGATGGAAAAAGGTTCGGGCTCCGTTCGCCTGAAGTGGCCGAGGAATACATGAAGGAAATGCATCGTGACAAGTTTATTTTTTTTTATTATCTATATTGGATAACTTTGCTATGGCTCGGACATCAACAACGGCATCAAACAAGCTTTTTGACAACATTGAGGTACAAATAGTTTAATACGAAACGCTAGACACTATTTATAGATTCATGGTTTTGTGCAGGTCATGATCTGATATCGACATTTTGGAACATTCTGGATTTTTTCTGGATAATGGAATATACTGGAATATACTGGAATGACATAACTCTATGGCAGGAAGAATACCGTGGAACATAACATCAGTTTTACACAAGTCATGATCGGCGGCTAACTTTCTGGAATACACTGGACTTTTACAATGAAGGCCTGGGAACAATAACATTCGGTATCTGTTGAATTGGACTATAGTTCATGGTTTGTCTGGCCTACACGTTTAATTCTTCATCTGCTTTAAGTCAGATGAAGAGATCAACAAATTCTATCAATATGATCCCTTTCTCCTCCTTCCAGATAATCAATCTCATTGTACTGTACTACAATAACCTCAAATTATTGTAGAGTTCTGTGGGAATTTACCACAACCTGCACATGAACCAGATATGGAAGATCAATATACCTTCATAACGGATTAATGCCCACCCTTGTCGGGGGACGAACTGCATCTTTCTTTCTTTTTCTCTGTTTTCTGAAATGTTCCAACCTATACATGTTAGTAGAAGGTTCAAATGAGTATACTAATTGAGGCATATTTTTCATTTTTCATTTTATTTTATTACATTAACGGGAGAGTGGCTAGGCCACGAGTGACATTCTATTAAATTAGAATTAAAGTTTTAGATCCTATGGCAATTGGCATAGGAAAGTTAAGGATAAATGGCTCATTCTGGGCTAACCGGTGGTGTAAGGGAGGGAGTTGTACGCGAAGGGGGTGTCAAAGGAACACAACCTTGTACGGCTCTTTGATGGAGGGGGGTTTAGGGGATTATTTGTATATATGTATGTTTTTAAGCTCGGCTCTCAACGGGACCTCAATAATTGGATATATATCCATTGTGAATTCGTACTCCAGACGCATTACTAACAAGTACACAACAAGGAAAAACCTGATGGATCCATGAGGCTAGGATAAGCCTTGTGGACCCAACTCTTTAGATGAAGGAACGGGTACATACGCACACAATACACGACCACTGATGGATCCGTAAGGCTTGGATAAGCCTTATGGACCCAACTCTTTAGATGAGGGAACGGGTACATACGCACACAATACGCGGCCACTGATGGATCCATGGGGCTTGGATAAGTCCTATGGACCCAACTCTGACCACTAATAAAAACGTAACTACACTAGCGTTATAAGAGCTAACATTGCTACCTACCGTACAAGTGCATTGGTTTAGTGCATTTCCTACTTCCGGTTGCTACTGAGCGGACATGTTTGTGCGGACCTGTTCTCCCAAACTGGTAAGCAAATGACTGTTTTCATGTTTTCATTTTTACGTTATTTTCATTTTTACGTTATTATTATTATTATTATTATTATTATTATTATTATTATTATTATTATTATTATTATTATTATTATTATTATTATTATTATTATTATTATTATTATTATTATTATTATTATTATTATTATTATTATTATTATTATTATTATTATTATTATTATTATTTTTTTTTTTTCTTTTTTTTTTTTTTTTTTTAAACATTGATCTTAACTGATCACTGCCCAGATAGCAAAAAAAGGGTGAATCAACGTTGAAATAGGGTTCGGCAGAAATATTGAATCTATGTTGAAGCCTGACATCTAAATTATACAGATCGTTGTCTATGACTTACACGTTGAATCAACGTTAGGTGTCAACCATAGCTGATACTATATCAATGTTGATTCAACCATCATCTAAATGGTAATCTACATGCACATTTTAGTTGATTTTATATTGAATCAATGTTAGACATCAATGTTTATTCAACCATAATCTAAATGGTAATCTACATGCACATTTTAGTTGATTTTATATTGAATCAATGTTAGACATCAATGTTTATTCAACCATAATCTAAATGGTACTCTACTTGTACATTTGTAACTTGTACATCTACTTGTAACTTGTAAAGTTAAGGAATCAATACTGATTAATGTACATTTTACATTAAAATATTGCTGCTGATATGTATACATCATAACATTACATGTTTTTTTCCTGCTGTTAAACACACTATTGTTAAATAAATAATAATACAATTCTTATATGACCATATTTCCAAAAATGTGTGAACAAAAATGACAACATGGCTTTAATATGAATTTTTTTTTTTCTAGGGTATCATACTTCCAGTGACCATACCTTTTACACACAAAAAAAATAACAGACCTTATAACAGGCTTTCATTAACAATACATATATAGCCACTGCCAGAATAGTGACACACATATTGTGTGTGGTGAGCACACGCATTCATGCACAACGAAGACAAGATTGCGTTGTCTCAATCATTTTAACTATAAATTTATGAGCTCAAAGTATGAGCTCACTACTGACTGAAATGTCCAACAAAAAGCATCAATTGTCAAATAATATTGATCACATTAACTAGACTAGATGTTTGAGGAAATTAGAAAGGGAACAACAACTTAACCCTTGTGTCTGATCAGATTCGTATTTGTTTGATAACTTTGCAGTGATTATGTTTGTAGCCAACATAATATGTGGCATAATCTTTTAATTATCTTGTATTTTTTTTTTTACTCTTCATAAATTGTTTATTCCACTTCAGCCCGATCATAACCACCACATATTCTTTTTTTTGTCATATTTAACAACTCTTTTCAGAAAAGTGGGAGTATTTCATTACAAAAATAATATAAAAAATAGTTATGATCAGGGCTGAAGTTGAATAAAATATTTATGGAAAAGAAAGTGGGAAATTATTTCAACATAATTTATGGAGTTTTTCAATTTAGTCCCCTAATAAGAGTATAATACTTTAGTTTTCAGACACAAGGGTTAAATAACAATAGCATAGGATTTGAATTTAAACACAGTGGAGCTTAGATGATCTACAGTTGTCCACGACTTATCCTCCAAGGCATCTGCTATATAATAATCTTCAGATTTACTTAAGTGTTATTAGTAGGTTACAGCAGTAAGCATTAGTTTGCTCAGTCAATTATGGCCAATTCGTTTTATATTGTTTAATAGTTAAATAAATAGATAAATGAAAAGCAAATTTTTTTGGATTCCCCCCCCCCCCCCCCCCCACTGTACCGAAAATAATACCGAACCGTGTCTTCAAAACCGAGGTACGTACCGAACCGTGGATTTTGTGTACCGTTACACCCCTAATGTTTCTATAACTCTCTCCCATATAACTCTCTCCCATACCCTTAACACCAACCGCTGAAGTGCCCTTGAGCAAGGCACTAAACCCCCAACTGCTCCAGTGGAGTTGCTCAGTGGCCAACAGTGTCAGACTGTGGTTGTACTGGGGCCTAACAAAATTAATAGTTGGTTTCAGGTTGGTTGTCAGTTTGGCCATGGGTAGGTAGGGAATTTATTTTATTTAATTTTTTTATTTTATTCTTTCCCACGGCGACTATGGATAGGGAATTTCTTTATTTAATTAAAATGTTCACAACAACATGGATGCATGTACTCTGCCAGCATGTTTAATATCCATAATACTAAATGTTTGACTAAGATTTCTATGAAACTTTATTAAAAAAAAAAAAAAAAAAAAAATGTTTTTTTTTTAAATGTTTTCCTAAAAACTCATAAAATATATTGGGTCGCACCTAAATCGGCAGGGTCGGTCGGCAACCTGAAACCAACTATTAATTTTGTTAGGCCTGGGCAGCTCCCAGGTGTGAATGGAACTCTGTGAATGTGAAGCAGGGCGTAGCTGAAAAAGAGCATCCGTGCTCAGCGAACCTACCCTGGGTAAATAAAGGTTAAAATAAAAAATAAAAAAAATAAACACTGCAAGAACAGGCTGAAGCAGCAAGTCATTCAAGTAGATGCCGTCCATGGAAGAACAGTGTCCATGAGGGTAATTTCTTGTACTGTATGAACCAGGGAAACAGTGTGCTGGGGTACCCTAAGTTTGACTCTGGTTCGCTTGACAATTAAGTTTGGGTCACTTCGGTTCCAAGAACAGGCTGAAGCAGCAAGTCATTCAAGTAGATGCCGTCCATGGAAGAACAGTGTCCATGAGGGTAATTCCTTGTACTGTATGAACCTGGGAAACAGTGTGTGCTGTGCTGGGGTACCCTAAGTTTGACTCTGGTTCGCTTGACTTAAGTTTGGGTCACTTCGGTTCCTTGAGATGCCTCCCTCCCGGTCTGGCGCATAACAAAGCCACTTCTTGACAGTTTCGCTGTAGTCCTGGTCGGTCAGCTTGGGGTCAAACTGTCGAGCAGCAGCTGATAGACACAAAAATAAAAAAGTGAGGAAGAGAGGTGAGATGATGTACGATGATAAGAGCACCCCTCACTTCACACGAGTGCGATTTTTTTTAATCACTCAATTGTGATTAATCACTCAATTGCGACAAACACTGTGACACCTCTAAACACTGATAGATCTATCAGTGTTTAGAGGATCTATCACAGTGTTTAGAGGGTCTATCAGTGTTTAGAGGGTCTGTCACAGTGTTTGTATCAGGGTGGGTGTCGTCTTAGTCTAGTGGTGAGAGCTGTGTTTGTTTCAGGGTGGGATGCTTAGTCAAGTGGTGAGAGCACTCAAACCACAACTACAATCATTGTTGGTTCGACTACCGGTCACTTTTTGACTTTTGCTGACTTATACAAGACGTATGAGGATATAACATAATGTACATTATGTACCCTTTTTCCTGTGGTCGATCATTTACATCTCTCTTGAGACTTGTGGTGCCAGCTAGCTAACATCTATGATGAAATGAAACCTCACCAAATCTTTGCTGATTTTGATCGAGTCCTTGAACACGGTCCAAACCACAGCCTCGTTGCAGGCGGGGGTGGTCAAGGAGCCCAGGTAGCGGTAGTACTTGGTACGATCCACTCCTTCTAGCAGATCGTCCAGCGAAAGGCCTGCTGGCAGGGACGCGTGGTGACCTGAAGACGAAGAGACACAGACACACTTTCTCAGAGACGAAGAGACACACGTCCTCAAAGAAGAAGAGACACAGACACACATCCTCAAAGAAGAGACACACATCCTCAGAAAAGAGACGCAGACACACATCCTCAGAGACACAGACACAGACCGGTTAACTGTCTGTCGTGTGATAGTGAAAGGGTTAACCGTCTGTAGTGTGATAGTGAAAGGGTTAACAAGTCTTAAAAAGTATTACGTTCATAATTCTCCATTTAAAGCCTTAAAAGGTCTTGGTTTAACTTGTTGAACCCTGCAGACAGTCAGCCTGATAGGAGATGATTTAACTTGTTGAACCTGCAGCCAGACAGGAGATGATTTAACTTGTTGAACCTACAGGCAGACTGATAGGAGATGATTTAACTTGTTGAACCTGCAGCCAGACTGATAGGAGATGATTTAACTTGTTGAACCTGCAGCCAGACAGCCTGATAGGAGATGATTTAACTCTCGTTGGACAAGGCAACACATATCGAAACATCCTCTTACCTTTCAGCATGACGTTGCTCAGGTGGGAGGTCAAGGCGTTCCAACTGGCAGGTGAGTTAGTCGCATTTCCAGACATTTCCTGTCAAAACGCAGTCATGGTTTAGCGCTCGAGTCTATTGTACCCTGTTCTCTCACACACACACACACACACACTAAAGCTGTCCCCGAAGCCTGTTTTTGGGATTCGAACTTCGTCAGGGTTTTTCAAACGGACATTTGATCCTACGTTTTTAATAAAAAAAAAATATGTATTTCTTTTTTTATATATATAAATATCCTCAAACTAAATCCTCAATTTGAAGAAAGTGAGTCTTTTTCTTTTATTAAATCAACTTTCTTTAATGAATATAATCAGTTTTTAATACTATAATATTAGTGTAGCCTAATCTCTATCTGCAACTGTGAAGAAAAACCCCATTGGTTTAAACAGAATGAATAGACATAAACAATTAAAAATAATAGATTTATTTTTTTAATTAAAAATGAAAATTTTCTAATGTTGATTTAGAATTTGAATGCCAATGTAATGAACCAAGGTCCGAACGTTCGAACGCCCAAACACACACACACACACACACATCCTCACCTCGTTGAAGAAGCCGAAGGCAGCCAGCCCGGCGGGGTCGGCGACGCCCAGCGACGTGTTCCCGCCGTAGGACGACTTGAGGTTCACGATGTGCATCTGAGGGGAAGCCATGCGGGGGTTAATGAACATCTGGGGCTCAAAACGCTCGCCTGCGCCCACTTCTTTGGACTCCTTTTTCAACGCACCTGCATCTTTTTTCTATTGTTTCAATGGTTTTATATGAACCTACAGGCAGACTGATAGGAGATGATTTAACTTGTTGAACCTGCAGCCAGACAGCCTGATAGGAGATGATTTACCTGATAGGAGATGATTTAACTCTCGTTGGACAAGGCAACACATATCGAAACATCCTCTTACCTTTCAGCATGACGTTGCTCAGGTGGGAGGTCAAGGCGTTCCAACTGGCAGGTGAGTTAGTCGCATTTCCAGACATTTCCTGTCAAAACGCAGTCATGGTTTAGCGCTCGAGTCTATTGTACCCTGTTCTCTCACACACACACACACACACTAAAGCTGTCCCCGAAGCCTGTTTTTGGGATTCAAACGGACATTTGATCCTACGTTTTTAATAAAAAAAAAAAAACATTTCTTTTTTTATATATATAAATATCCTCAAACTAAATCCTCAATTTGAATAAAGTGAGTCTTTTTCTTTTATTAAATCAACTTTCTTTAATGAATATAATTCATCAGTTTTTAATACTATAATATTAGTGTAGCCTAATCTCTATCTGCAACTGTGAAGAAAAACCCCATTGGTTTAAACAGAATGAATAGACATAAACAATTAAAAATAATAGATTTATTTTTTTAATAAAAAATGAAAATTTTCTAATGTTGATTTAGAATTTGAATGCCAACGTAATGAACGAAGGTCCGAACGTTCGGACACCCAAACACACACACATCCTCACCTCGTTGAAGAAGCCGAAGGCAGCCAGCCCGGCGGGGTCGGCGACGCCCAGCGACGTGTTCCCGCCGTAGGACGACTTGAGGTTCACGATGTGCATCTGAGGGGAAGCCATGCGGGGGTTAATGAACATCTGGGGCTCAAAACGCTCGCCTGCGCCCAGTTCTTTGGACTCCTTTTTCAACGCACCTGCATCTTTTTTCTATTGTTTCAATGGTTTTATATGTACAGTAAAGTACAGTACAAATGTCATTCAATCAATCACAGTGCAGGTGATTGATTGATTGAACATTTTATTAACAGATTGCAGAATGGGTATAATACAGTACGGCTCAATACACACAATTGTTAAGGGGATGCAGACCAGAGAAAGACTTTCGTCTTGTTTACATCAGGGTCCCCCATTTTGAATTCATAATGAATTGTAAGTAAGGGTGCAATTAGCACCGTGCAATACATTCTTTGTGGATCTAGCCCCCAGTCTGATCCCTAGTCGAACCCGTACCTCCATGGCGTAGCGCTTGCCGTTCACCGTGTGCTCGGACCCCTTCACCTCAGAGCCGTTGCCCCAGTGCAGGTGGAACTGTAGGCTGTCGTAGGCCTCGGACAGACCCCCCCCGGACACCTGCACGCCACTCCTCAGAGTCACTTTGACTGGAAGACAAACAAACAGAGGGTGGGTTCAGCTACGTACCGCGACGCTACGGGTTCAAATCCTGGCTTATGACCTTTCGTCGAATTGTCATGGTGCACAATTCGTCTAACTAAACTGTCCCTCTATTCATAACTGCCCTCTATTCATAACTGCTAAACTGTCCTCTATTTATAATTGCTATTTGCTAAACTTCTCCGAAGTTGCCTACTGCAGCTTTAATAATCCAAAACACAGAATAATGCATTGTGTTTTAAAGCACATTCTTGCATACAAAAAAAGAAGTTATTCCAGAAAGCCAGGGCACAAAACATTGAATAATAAACTGAACAAGCATAACATGCACACAGAGTCAGACATGATGGGTTGTACAAGAGCATGTGGATGAAAAACATCTCCATACATTAGGCCTACATGTCCCCGTCCTTAACCACCCCTAGGTCAGGGGTCTGGACTGGGAGAGAGGTCCTCTAGTCTAGGTCAGGGGTCTGGACTGGGAGAGAGGGCCTCTAGGTCAGGGGTCTGGACTGGGAGAGAGGTCCTCTAGGTCAGGGGTCTGGACTGGGAGAGAGGTCCTCTAGGTCAGGGGTCTGGACTGGGAGAGAGGTCCTCTAGGTCAGGGGTCTGGACTGGGAGAGAGGTCCTCTAGTCTAGGTCAGGGGTCTGGACTGGGAGAGAGGTCCTCTAGGTCAGGGGTCTGGACTGGGAGAGAGGTCCTCTAGGACAGGGGTCTGGACTGGGAGAGAGGTCCTGGACAGGGGTCTGGACTGGGAGAGAGGTCCTCTAGGACAGGGGTCTCCAGGGGGTCTTCTTGTTGGGATGGAGGTGATGCACTGAACACAAACTACACCCAGACTGACTGGAGACTCGAGTGAAAGGAATCCTGTTTCTCCTCAAACTAGAAACTCTTTACAAACAGTCTGGTGGCGTTGTTCTAAATGACTACTAATCATCCTGTTTATTTTTGTTCCTCTTTATGTGACTGAATACTATCGTTTATCAATACATGTTCCCTATAGTTTATCAATACAGGTCCCTATCCTTTCTCAATACAGGGTCCATATCCTTTCTCAATACAGGGTCCCTATCCTTTCTCAATACAGGGTCCATATCCTTTCTCAATACAGGGTCCATATCCTTTCTCAATACAGGGTCCCTATCCTTTCCCAATACAGGGTCCCTATCCTTTCCCAATACAGGGTCCCTATCCTTTCTCAATACAGGGTCCCTATCATTGCTCACCTGTCTTGCCGGTGTTCTCGCTCTCGTACAGGGCAGAGGTGTTGCCGTAGTTGACGAAGGAGAAGGCAGTGAGGGCAGAGTCCTCGGTGGCATTAGCCTACACGATGTCGATGGGAGACTGTCTGGAACCATTGCAATGGTCTGGGGCGATAGTGGGCCAGTGGCTGTCACCTGGATACAAAATATAGTATAGTTTAGTAATACATAGATATTATATGATGGACTGTTAAAACATTTTTAAAGTGTCTAAAGTGAATGTTAAAAGTGAGTGTTTAAAGTAGAATGCGCCAACATTATGGGAAATTATCTTATCGTCTTCTCCAGAGTCAGACAAGAAGATAGATACCAGTTTCCTCTCTGTGCATTCAGTAGAAAGATATCCTGCTGAAAGCTAGCCTAGCTTAGCGCAATGAATGGAAACAGAACAGGCAAGCTAGCCTAGCTTAGCACAATGAATGGAAGCAGGTACAGGCCAGCTAGCCTAGCTTAGCACAATGAATGGAAGCAGATACAGACCAGCTAGCCTAGCTTACTGTAGCACAATGAATGCAAGTGGATACAAACCAGCTAGCCTAGCTTAGCACAATGAATGGAAACAGAACAGGCCAGCTAGCCTAGCTTACTGTAGCACAATGAATGCAAGTGGATACAAACCAGCTAGCCTAGCTTACTGTAGCACAATGAATGCAAGTGGATACCCACCAGGGGATCATCCCTATGTTCCCCCGGTCCTATGTTCCCCGGGTTCTATGTTCCTCGCTTTGATTGATTATAATATGACACTCATAGCAGAATTAGTTATCAATAACCTACCTGTATAAATGTTAAAAGTTGTTGCAAATATTTGTTTTCCCTCATAAATATACCACTATATACATTAATTTCTTATATTAGTTTTAAAATGACCATTTAACAGTTTAACAGTGCTCTGAAAATGCTCTGAGAACATGCGGTCATCATTCACTGTTTTAAGCACAAACACATTAGGGAGGGAGGGAGAGAGACAGGCCCGGCCTGTATGCCTGCACCCTGCCATGTTGGTTTACCATGACTTTTTAGCAAGCAAGGTAGCAGCAATGCTAAGCTAACTGATTGTGCCAGTGTATCCTGTTAAAGAATACATCATAAGCCACATTTTGAAACGTTACTGACGTTAGCCTACATAAAATGTATAACAGTATATGCAACAGGTGGATCACTATACCAAAATCAAGAAACATTCATCATAGCTAACTGCTAACGCTACTGGCTAAATTAGCTTCAGCTAGCAGGCATGAATAACGGTTAATATAATATTCTCTACCATGTAAAAACGAACACGGCACTACTCCGCTGGCGTTTGCAATCGAAAGCATACATACAACATACAACATACTCCCATAATCTAATCATCATACATTTCACATCTCTTCCCCTTGTTACACAAACATACAATATCAATATACAAATACAAACATTTGAACACAATGCCAAATATTTCCTCACCCGTTATCCATCCCCAGAGCGAATGAAAAGAAAAAACAGCGATCCGCGTTGTAACGCGCATGCGCAGAAGCGCAAACGCACAGCAACCGATGTACACCGCGACAACGTACAACTATTATCACAAAACACTCAGTTTCGTCCTAATACAATGCCACGACATCCACCGCGTCCTCTAATACTTCCTAACCATCATTTTCAAAACTCTAATCATAACACATGTCGCCCGCAAACTCACAAAACAGTCGCACGCAAGCTAACAGCCTAGCCAGCCTCATGCTCCCCTTCCTACGTCCCACAATATGACGTCATCAACCCGCGACTGCTTCTCCATAACAACATCATCTTACACTTATTACCGCATTAAATATAACCATTAATACGGCCACAATCACACCAACGAACCACTCGACTCGCTTCTTAACAACAATATCTTCCACAGTGTTTCGTCAAATCTCTCACCTCGCCGCCTTAACGTCCCTAGATTTACCGCGGCTCTTCCACAGAGCTAAGCTAGTTAGCCCCAACTCCCAATATGACTCCAGTGCTTGCACATTGTATCTACCGCTTGTTACATTACTTCTTTCAATAGTTTCGCCGCACTCATTTTCACCGCGCTTAAGAGCGTTAGCCTACATAAAATGTATAACAGTATATACAACAGGTGGATATCACTAAACACCAAAATCAAGAAACATTCATCATAGCTAACTGCTAACGCTACTAGCTAAATTAGCTTCAGCTAGCAGGCATGAATAACGGTTAATATAATATTCTCTACCATGTAAAAACGAACACGGCACTACTCCGCTGGCGTTTGCAATCGAAAGCATACATACAACATACAACATACAACATAATCGACATTATTGCCATGCAGTACTCACCAGTCTTAACGATGCAGAGAGACATGAGGTAGCAGCCAGGAAGCTGCCGCACAGGTGCATTCTGGGAGGCGGGGCAGCACAAGTGCAGTGCAGTCTGGGTGATGAGACAATGACGACAGCATACGTTGAGCAGCATCCGTTGATTCAACATTTATTAGATATTGGCATTTCAATCATTAAAATGCAACCACAAAACAATATTGATTCAATGATATGTTTTCAACATTAGTCAATTGCTTTAGCGGTTAATGGGTGATTCACCATCAATCGTCGACCTTAACCAAAAATCAAGCATTTTGACCATAAATCAACATTGAATTAACACCTTTTGCTATCTGGGTGTGACTTTATTGCTTTTATCGTTATATATGCCTGTTTGTGTACAGCACTTTGAGCTACATGACATGTATGAAAGGTGCTTTATAAATACTTACTTACTTACTTACTTACTTACTTACAACAACATGTATAGATTATGGCTAGTTTGAATATAATGATCTGGAATACTGGGGGAATAAATAAACAACATAAACGCAAAAGCGTGCTCACACTGATGAAAAACAAACAGGTTGATGTGGCTCTTCTAAGCGAAACGCACCTTTTAGTGGAAGACAAAGTAACGCTAGCGGACAACATATATCATAACATTAGCCACTCTTCCTTTGGAATGAGATCCCGTGGAGTTGCTATAGTCGCGAAACGGAAGTTGAATATTGAATTGCAGGAAGTATGGTCTGATACAGATGGTCGGATAACCATAGCTAAAATTGTATACAGGAACAGGAAAATAGTGTTGGTAGCGGCATATGCCCCAAATCTGTACGAGGCTAACTTCTACGCTACACTTACCAGAACAATGTTAAACTTTCCTGAATACTCATTTATAATTGGCACGGATTTTAATGCCATTTGGGATCCCGGGATGGATAAATCGTATCCCACCTTTTAAAATGATCAGAAAAATTCATCTAATGCATTAAAGGATTGGTCTAAGAATACAGGTGTAAATGACCTATGGCGATCACTCAACCCTACGACCCGAAAGTACTCTTGTCGATCTGCAAGACATAACACATTTTCCAGAATAGATTATGTTTTTGCATCCCCTAGACTATTTCATAACTATGACGTGGAAATGGTACCCAATGCACAATCAGATCACTGTTATTTACTCCTAAAAGGATCATTTGGTATACTGTCATCCCGAGCCCCAAGATGGCGATTTAACTCGATATTGCTGAAAAACAAGGAATTCATTACACAATTCAAAGAAGCTCTTGTTGTATTCCTGCTGGAGAATGCGCAATCGGTACAGGACCCCAGAATATTATGGATGTCGGTAAAGGGATTTATCAAGGATTTTACCGGGAACTTTTCCTCCAAAATACGTAAGAATCGTTGTTCAAAACTGGCAGAGCTGGAAACGCTTTACTCTACGTTATTTTCCTCTTTACAATACAACTACTCGGTTCGATTGGAATCTCAAATTAATGTGTTAAAGCCATTTTAAAACAACAATCTGAAGTTCAAATACGTAGCACAAGACAACAGTATTACTTTCATGGTTCTAAACCAAGTCACCTACTAGCTATGCAGATACGAGCCAACGCAAAATTTGCAGATATCCCTACTATTAAGGCACAGCAAGGACTTGTTACAGACCCTAAAAAAATCAACGAGACATTCAAAAAGTTTTACTCCAACTTGTACAAATCAGAAATGGCCTTCGATCAAAACAAAATGGACATATATCTTAACACTTTGATTGCCTAAGGCTAAATTCATGATATACCATAGGTTGCCAGCTCTATTTGTCTATGGAGAAATTCCCCTTCTTTGCAGGGCTATAACTTTTTAAATTCTATTGCTAAATTGCCATTATTAGGGCCCATTCAATGTCCTATATGTATTGTTCAGGGTGTATGAACGTTAAACTTTTTCATTCACATATTCATACTAAAATATGATCTAAAGTATAAGTATGTTTTCATCTCTTTCTGCAGCTTTCTCCAGAACGTGATTTATAGCCCCAAATGCATTATATTGATGATCAAATACAGTTTGATAGCAATCGGCGCGATATAAAAAAATCCAACTGGACGGACTTCTGGAAGTTACTACACGTCATCTGATGTTGACCGGATGGGCGAGGGGGCGTTTATAATTCCGTGGGCAGCCTTATACCATTCATCTAATGTGGGTCAAATGTTCATCAGATCAGTTAGTATAGAAGACATTGAAAAATAACGCTGAATCTTACCGTATCTTCCTCGCGCCGTTGGGCGATGAGCGTGGAGTATACATTTTCCTATTATGGGATGTTGGAATACCCGGTCCATTTCCAGGTTGTATAATGGTATATACGTCCAAATCATGTTGTTTATCGAGTTATTGGCAACGGATCGCTATGTATTGTGACGAGCTAGAGTACCGGGACCTTTACCGAGTGCCCGGAAGTAATATGGGAGAACAGCACATCGTCCAAGTAACTTCCTGTTAGGCGATTGCACCGATCGGCCACCAGATGGCGCTCTTGAACCGCTAGAGGGTTCAGTGGGGCTTTTTGGTGGGTCTCAGGCCAGCGGATGGGAAATATGAATCCGATCACAGATTTTTGAAATATTGATATCAAAGACGAGTTACGGCGTCTTCGGCAACTTGAGCATGGCGGGGAAGGATGCCTAAACACGTATTCCGGCAGTTAAAGTGTTAATCAAATTAACCTTCCTAAACTATTAGAGGATGACACTAAACAGTTAGAAACACCCATCACACTAGATGAACTTAGGGAGGCCATATCTGAAATGCAAAGTGGTAAGGCTCCTGGAAGGGACGGTATCCCACCAGAAATGTACCTCTCATGCTGGGATGTAATTGGACCCCTATTACTTAATATGATTTTATACTCAATCAAGGAGGGGAATTTCCATAAGATCGACAATATTGCACTCATAACAGTCCTCCTTAAAAAAGACAAAGACCCCACCGATTGTGGTAGTTATAGACCCTTGAGCCTCCTCGGAACCGATATCAAGCTGTATTCCAAGGTATTAGCCCTCAGACTTCAAAAGCATATGACGTCTTTCATCCTGATCAGACTGGCTTCATAAGAGGCCGCTTGATCACGGATAATATAAGACGGTTATTACATGTGCTAGATGCCAGTAAGGATGACACCCCACCTATAGCGATGCTGTCCCTGGATGCGATGAAAGCCTTTGATATGTTGGAATGGTCTTATTTATGGGCAGTACTAGAAAGGATGGGGTTAGGAAAAGGATTCATTGATATGATTAAAGTATTATACAAAGACCCATCGGCCATGATTACAGGTATAATCACCTCCGAAATCTTTCCGGTATCGCGCTCTTCCAGACAGGGTTGCCCTCTTAGTCCCGGACTATTCGCTTTATCATTAGAGCCTTTAGCACAATATATAAGACAATCCCAATCCATAGAACCAATCGCAATTAAGGGCACACAACATCATATTAGTTTATATGCGGACGACGTAATATTGTTCATGCAAAACCCTAACACCTCAATGCCTCATCTTCTCAAGTTGATTGATGACTTTGGCAATCTATCGGGATTTAGGATAAATTGGCCAAAGTCGGCCTTCCTTCTACTTAATGCCCCCGCAAAGAATATACTCCTTCCAGAAAAAATACCAATGGTTAAACACTTCAGATGTTTAGGAGTTGAGGTATTCCCCAGGGGCGGATTTAGGATTGTAGGAGATCCGGGGCTTAGCCCAGATGGGCCCCCCCCCCCCTTTTTTTTTTTTTTTTTTTTTTTAATAATTTAATTTTTTTTAATTTTTTTTTTGGCAGGTAATGGGTGGTTTGGAGGTAAAGTAAAGTAAAATAGTGCAGTGCAATAAAATAGTTAGTAAAATAGAATAAAATAATGCAATAGTGCATTGCAATAAAATAGTTATCATCGTATTTTTTCGGGAGGCCGGTAAGGAGTGCATTACAGTAGTCGAGTTGGCTTGAGATAAAGGCATGGATCTGGTTTTCAGCGTCCTTTTGATTTATAAATGGCCGTACTTTAGCTATGTTTCTAAGGTGGAAGAATTAAGTTTTTGTCAACTTGTTGATTGTGATTTAAAGCTTAGGTCTGAGTCTACCATAACACCAAGACTTAACTCACTCAAATACAGTTAGCAGCTGGATAGACCACAGATGGAAATTAGCTTCTGCTAAATCTGGTGCAAACATATTTTCATGTAACAATGATGAATTGTAAAAAAAAAAAAAAAAAAAAAAATCATTTTTTTTATTTTTTTTTTATTTTTTTTATTTTTTTAAAAATAGATTCGGGGCTTTTCAGAATACATCCGGGGCTTGAGCCCAGGTAGCCACCCCCTAGCTCCGCCCCTGGTATTCCCTACTATAAGCCAAACGGTGAAGTACAATTACACAAAATTCCAAGATCAAATATGACTTTGACAGGTGGTCCAAACTTAAAAACTCAGTACAGGCACGAGTATCAATAGTTAAGATGGATGTTTTACCTAGAATCAACTTCATTAGCTCAATGTTACCGTTACCCCCTCCTGATGGTTACTGGAAAAAATTACACTCCACCGCATATACATTTATTTGGAATAACAAACCTCCACGAATAAAAAGATCCACCGCACAGAGAAACAAAGCCGATGGAGGTTTGGCATTTCCAGATTTTTACCACTATTTTAAAGCGTACTCTTTAAGACCACTGACAACCTGGTTTGACTCCCAAGCATCTGTATCCTGGAGAAACTTAGAAGAAAATATAGTAGCACCACATAGACTGCAGGACATAGTATACACCATATTATCAATTAAGCAATGCGAATTGAAATTTGGCCCCTTTATTACACATGTGATCCGGATATGGCGTGAAACACAAAAAAAAATTCTAACCAACATAAATGGCATAGCCATACTCCCCTATTCAATAACAATGCACTCCTTATTGGAAAACGACCTATAAGATACCCCAAATGGGAAAAGCAGGGCATACACACATTGGGAGATGTTTTCAACAAACAGGGTTTTTGTAGCTATCAAGATATACATACAAAATTTAACCTCACCAGTTCCACATATTATTTTTACGCACAGTTATTGGATTGTTTGAAGGCTCATGGAGTCCCATTAAGGATACCAATTGAGCACCACAGATATCACAAATTCTTCTATGAAAGAGAGACATCGAGAGGCTTTGTATCTGATTTTTATCATCACTTACTAACGTCTTCGTATGGAATCCTCCCCCTAGACTCAGTCTGGAGGAGGGATATACCAGACTTGGAAATACATTTTGATTGGCAAGAAGTCTGGGCAAACGTTCAAATTGCGTCACGTAACCCGGACCATCAACAAATTAATCTTAATTATATTCATAGGACATACCTGACTCCTATAAGATTGAACAGAATGGGACTTAAACAAGACTCCCTATGTTCCTTATGTACAAATGGGGATGAGGGTACATTTATGCACATGTATTGGGATTGCCCACCGGTTAAGATATTCTGGAAAGAAGTGTCCCAGCAATTATCAGTATTCTTATTTCTGAAGATACCTGTACATCCCTCTGTATTGCTGTTGAATGATGTATTTCAGTTTGCAGCCCCTATACAGCTAAAGAGACTAGTTTTATCCGGTCTCACAGCTGCTAAAAAGCTGATAGCATCACGATGGATTCAACCGGAAAAAATTTGCCGGAAGGTATGGGTTCTTACCTATCTCGATGTGATTTATCTAGAAATATCTACAGCAAGAATTGTAGGTGTCAGTGAAACCAACATTGCAATCTGGTTAGAAGTGGTGGAGAGAATAAAAGCTAGCATATGAAGTGTAGTGCCTGGTTAGAAACGAATGAAAATGGATGGATTATCCAAGTGGGGGTCCGGGGGGGGGGGGGGGGGGGGGGGGGTGAGCGAGCAGGAGCATAATTATGTATGTATGGTATTAGATAGCAAGTATTAGGTATATATCTCGTAAACTACATTTATAATGATTCAAATGGTGATTTCATTGGATGTTTACTGTTAATGCTTGTGTGTCTAATTTGTTGTTATGTTTAAAAAAAATAAAAAAAATAAAAAAATATCTTTTGTGACTGACAGAGCTATCATGGAATGGAACTCATTGCCAAGCTACTTCTCTGAAATAGAATCCAAAACCACTTTCAAGAAAACATAAAAATACCATACTAACGAGCATGCACTGAACCCTTATGGTATATGCATTTATGTTGATGGCAGTGAGTGCTGGGCCCTGTTTCTTGTACCTGGATAACTGAGTTAGCCGGATAACTTTAGCTGGATAACTGGGTTAGCCGGACTTTCCGATTTCATGTACCTGGATTTTCCAAATCACCATGACAACATATCCAAAAGTTTGAGCCTGGTCGAAAGCAGAGTTCAAGTTCAAGTTAGCCTGAACTATCGCCACGCCCCCGCAAAGAAGTGACAGCCCGTTTCCTGAAACTATTCCCACAGTCTACGATCTGCATTATACCATTCTGAATTACGTTTTTGTGCTCCATTCTTCCAGAGGGGGCTTTTGAAATGTAAAATAGACCCAAAATGCTGATATTAAATTCACTTTGTCCTAAATAATGCACGTTATATATACCGTGGCGACGGTGGCGCTCGCTCGTGCGACGTACACATGATGTGGTTATTTTAATTGTAACTGGGATTAAGATGTCTGATGAGATGCGCTGTTTGACGGATTTGAGAAATTAAATGAGCCGTTGACGTCACATGAATGAATGAGGATAAAGAAATAAAACTTCATTCAAAATAAGGGATATTCTAAACACGGGTCTCTCGTTCATTAATGTATAAACAATGAATCTATCCCATCTGGCACAGTGGCCCAGCGGTAGCGCTCAAGTCTCCCAACCTAGTGATCTGGGTTCAAATCCCGTTGTTTCCAATATGATTTTTTTGAATATAATATTAATGATTATACGCCAAAGTAGCCTGGTTTTAAGTTAAAATATTATAAATCTACATGCATTGAGGATGTCATTCTTTATATAGCTCTCAACGTGCACCAAATTGAATTATTCCTATATTGCAAAAAGAAGGACCCCGGTCTTGAACCCGGGTCGTCCGTGTGGAAGTCAAAAGAACAACCCGTTGGACCACATTGGAGATAAGATTAACATTGACTATACATCAATCAATGGGCAAGAAAGCCGTCTCGTAATTCTGTATAACAGTTAACTAGTTATTTTCGCTAGCAAGATCTCATTTGATTATTCAATCCAGCAGGCAAGTTTAAAGAAATATAATCTGATTGATTGAGGTAATGAGGGACTTAGAATTAGCCTATAGATAACGCATTTAACTTGTCGGCGAGGCGATTGAGCCTATTGCAATCTGTCAATAAAGTCTTAAATCAATTAATCAATCAATGCCGTTGAGAATCAGGGTCTCTGCCATCGATACGTGCTGGCTTTCCACCTAAAACGGGAGCGCGCATCTAGCCTGACTTGAGCCTGACTCTCAAGTCTGGCTTGAGTTAACGAGACTGAATCCTCCTTTGTGAAACAGGAAAATCCCGGCTTTGAACATCGGGTTAACTGAAGCTGGATAATGGACATGTTGATCGACTTAGTTGAACCACGTACATGAAACAGGGCCCTGCTCAGGAAGCACTATTTATTTGATTTTAATTATTTTATTTTAATACTTTATACTAATAAGTATCATGTACAATATCATCCTTAACTGAGGATGAGATTGTTAATGATGTTGATAATGATATAATTGATGATGTAATTGATGTTGATAATGATGTAATGTATTGAATATTGTTGTATTGTTGTAAGTGCCAGACCCCAGGAAGAATAGATTTTGTCAAGTGCAAAAGCTAATGGGGATCCTAAATAAACATAAACATAAACCTACTGTCACTGTGTCTGTTCACCATGATCACTAAACTCACCTACTGTCGCTGTGTCTGTTCACCATGGTAACTAAACTCTAGGGGTGTAACAATGCATCGATCCTAAGGTTGAATCGCATCGAATCGAAGTCAAATGAATATTGAATCGTTGCCTGAAGAATCGTAATCGAATTGAATCGTGGGGTCAAATATTTACACCCCTAGTATTGACCTAACATCCATTCGTGCTGAGTGAATCAGTTCCCCAAGCCACATTTGTGTATTAGATAATTTTTTGGGGGAATTAACTGATAAAAAATTAATCGAATCGTGGTCAAATTAATATTGAATCGTTGCCTGAAGAATCGTAATCGAATTGAATTGTTGTGGGGTCAAATATTTACACCCCTAGTATTGACCTAACGTCCATTCATGCTGAGTGAATCAGTTCCCCAAGCCACATTTGTGTATTCGATTTTTTGGGGGGAATTAACTGAAAATGAATCGAATCGTGGTCAAATAAAGAGATTTCATGATGCATTGAATCGTTGCCTGAATAATCGTAATCTAATCGGACGAACCGTTATGGGGTTGAATCGTTACACCCCTACTAAACTCACCTGTAGTTTAGTGAGCTAGTATGGTTGTGACATTTGTATACAATGTTGTTCTAAGTTGTATTAAAAAGTCTTAAAAAGTCTTCAATTCAACTTGTTGAAACCTGGAGATACCGTGCCCTACCTTAACGATTCTTTCCATCCTCTTTGCTGTCATAGTGCTGATGTTTGAACTGCACATGGAGATAGGAATAACGTCTTTATTGGCATAATTAGCAAATAGCTAATCAAAACATTCCCCTAATTTCCTGCCCCCCCCCCCCCCCCCCCCGCTCGCAACAGCTAGAAACGCTTTGACAGCGCCACACATTTCTCTGCACTATAAGGTTTGCAGTCAAGTATATACATTCAAATACACAAGCATGCACTTAAACACACACACACACACACACACACACACACACACACACACACACACACACACACACACACACACACACACACACACACACACACACACACACACACACACACACACACACACACACACACACACACACACAAACACACACACACATGTCTCGTGTGTATGGAGCATTACACTCATGCCGTTTACAGCTGCACAAGCTCATACCAGCTGATCTATGATGTACAGCAAACACGGTTCAATGCCGGCTGATTAAAGCTAATCGAGAAACACTTAACCTCCACCATCCCAGTCTCTATCTCCTCTGTTCTGAATATACCCATGGGGAGGCTTAGATTGGAGTCTGCTGGGGAAGCCCTGGGGATTATTGCGGGATTTGGAGGGTTCCCATGGAGAAGGAGGCATTGTTTAGTTTCACTGTTCACAATTGCAAAAGGGAACTGTAGGAATGACTAGTCTGATTGGTTTCACCGTCTCCACAAAAGCTACTCTAGGACATTCTGGACTAGGAATACTATCTCACAACACAAATCTGCACAGATGAGGGTAAATACATCTTGTTAAATGGGGTTTCCATGGCCTGATGTCGAAACCACTGGTTAAGTTCATAGAATTATGTGATCCCTCTTTATCGAGCATGGCTCAAGCTAATTATCGAGCATCGAGAACTTTTTTCAGACAAGAACTATCCCAGAACTGTGCTGACGCCTCCCAAATGGTTAATTCAGCCTTTTTTCATCTAATGGACCGTCCTTAAATATGTTGTACCGTCCCGGACACAATTTGTATCATCCTCGGGTTGTCTGGATGATCGTAATAAGCCCCGATCTTGAGCATGCTTGAATAGCAAAGATACTCGAACAAAGGAAAACAACGCATCAAAAGCTGCACCAATGGGATGAAACTGGAACAGTTCCGTTTCCTGAGTGGGCGGGACTTTTACACAAGCACCATCGTTAACACTGTGAGATTGCTGGACAATTCTCAATTGTTGGATCTATAGGCCATACAAACTTAAATGTAGTGTCAAATTGCTCAGAACACCTTCAACAAAACACATCTGTTCATTCTGGCATATTCGCATACATTTTAAGTTCATTATAACTGCTCCCCTATGTAACTATGTAACTGTAATACTGTGTTTTTACTGTGTGTAATTGTATTTGTTTTTAACCCTGTACGGCGACCTTGGGTGCTCAGAAAGGCGCCTTTAAATTAAATGCATTATTATTAACTTATATGGCACAGTCCAATATTCCCTCAATATGCCCCCAAATTTCTATGGTAAAGAAATATTTGGTCAAAATCTCCACGTCTGTCATCGGAGTGAATGGAGCCTGTGTCGCTCTAGTCTCCTGAAGTGGCCGGCCAATGCCATGCCTTGTGTCGCTCACATGACGGATTGCAGGAAGTGAGTTAGTCTCCCTTTTGAAAGGTCTTTGCCAGTAGTCACTGACCACTGGCAGACACTTCACGCTCGCCACATGCTCTCTTACCAGACACGAGCCACAAACCCTCTTTAACACTATGGTAAATGTTAAATGGTGCATTTATACACAGTAGCGCTTTTATCCGAAACGCTTTACAATTTTTGTTCCTCACATTCACCCATTCACTCACACATTCACACACCGATGGCAGAGGCAATTAGGGGTTAAGTGTCTTGCTCAAGGACACTTTGACACGCTGCCCGGGGGGAGCGGGAATCGAACAGAGAACCTTCCGATTACCAGACGACGGCTCTACCTCCTGGGCCAATGTCGCCCACTCTTATCCGTTCCACAACCTGAAATGGATCCCATATCAGAATTGAACAGTGAAGCAAGTGTAAGTGAAGCGAGTTTACACCCAGGGACTATTATCACAAGGCTTCAATCTCGTTCCACTTGCTTAACCTGATGCCAGGTAGCACCCCTAAAGAGCAGAGCCATTAATAACAGCAAATGGAACTGTATTACCATCGCATCATGATGAGAGGTGGAATTTATGATGACTGGGTTTTTTTCTCCTCCACGTCGAAATGAACTTTCAACAACGTGGCATTCTACTTTGCGCCATGGGGGAAGGCGATGGAGCGCGGCGGGCTGGATGTATGTGCTTTTGATTCCCCCGCCGTGATCAGTGGTAATTGAATTCATTACGTGGGACACCGGGCCAAATCCCATGTTATTTCAGAGCCAAACGAGGTTGCTAATTAGAAATTAGCTTGAAAACATTCCAGTGCCTAGCCCTGAGGGAGTCATCAGCCTGTATGTCTGACATACAGGAATAGCTGGTAATTACTCCCACAGCCTGGCGTCATCTGCGCTATCATCTAGAGATGCTCCCCCATAACGCATAACGAGTACCGATGCACACAAGAATGTAAACATATTGCACGGTTGTAGAACACTGCACTATTCCCTTGGTGTTGCACAGTAATGTTATTTGGTGGAACCAGAGAGGTTAATCATGGTTGCATGGTCAAATATTCATGGTTGATAGTACGCATTTATTGTTAAAACATTAATTAATCAAATACAATTTAGATCAGGAGTTCAGTAGAGGACTTGACTTTCTCTGGCCAGGGAAACATATCAAGCACCCCGCCCGTATAATGTAATAATGGAACACTGCAACAGTATTTTTGGTGTCTTATAAACCCATAGGTACTTTGTGTGCATGACATGAAAATAAAATAATTAATCAATCAATTAACCAAGAAACATAATGCTGTAGGCTAGTTTTCTGATTTATCTCTATTTTTTTTATATGTTCTATTGTGTTTTTTTTACTACCGGGCAGTCCGGTAGAGAGAGAGGGAGAGGAGGAAATGGGAGACATAGCAGGGGAAGACATTCGGCAAAGAACGCCGGGTCCGGGAATCGAGCCCGGGTAGGCCGTGCCGCGACGCAGGCACGCAGCACGTTACGTGGTTCGCCACTTGGGGGCCCCTGATTTATCTTTTAATGCTTACTAGGGATGGGTAAAACTCACTAAATGACTTATTTAGCTTGTAGTGTGTAAACCTAGTGAAACAACATGGCAAACGTACAGAACGTTGCTACCATCTAACATCTCCAGTTTCTCTTTCTTTTCTATTCTCCCAGCTCTTACAGACAGCTACCTGGCTAGCTAGTTACCTGTACTCAGCATGCCGTTCAGAGGTGTAACAGTTAATTCATGTGTCAGTTCTACGCTAAGTAATTTGTATACCTATTTCTTACTACCTCTTATGCACATTACATTAACACTGATTGCTGTACTGTAGATGATAACTATTGTATTGCGCTGCACTATTGCACTATTTTACTCTGTCTATACTATTTTACTCTTTTATTTCTGTCTATGTGTATCAGTGATAATCAAACCGTAAAAAACAAAGAGGCCTATTAAGATGTTAGATCCTAATATGAATTTAATGTGATTTAATGTTCTACAGTATGCCTTACAGCACCTTGTATTTGTCTAATTTTCTGCTATCTATTGATGCTCGTTTTATACTTATTTTATGTCTGCACTTGTGCATTGCTCTTGATCGGCCAATTTTGTGCTCATTTTATGCCTGTCCTTTTTTTTTTTTGCTCCTGTAAAGCACTTTGAGTTGCTATTATTGTATGAAAGGTGCTATACAAATAAAGTGTATTATTATTATATAATAGGGTCCCCCCCTGCTTACCATGAATTGCTGCACACGTTGGCATAGGCTTGAGTGTCGTGGTTCCACAGTTTTACCATTCTTGTAAGCAGACGAGGGCTGCAGCATGTGCCGCACCAATCGGGACCAATCCAAGTGCTCCTGTTTTTCCATTGGGTTTATCTTATCGGGAAGGGAAACCCTTGCGAGCACGGGGAGAACATGCAAACACTCCACACAGAAAGGCCCGGGAGATACCCCACCTGGGCAACTGGCAACACAGAAACCTGGTCCCCAAGCGGGAATCGAACCCAGGACCTTCTAGCTGTGAGGTGACAGTGTTAACCACTACACCACCGTTCCGCCCAGATGAGTCTAAACAAGTCAGCCGTGTGTGAATTCCTCTCTAGAATGGCATAAAAGATTAATCTTTTGCATCTCAAGGTGCAAAGGATTTCATGCTCAGAGTAAGACCAAGAAATCCCAGGAAATTGTACTAACAATGTTTTTTCTCCAGTTATATCTGGGGAGGCACAGAGGTGCTTCTCGGATAATGAGAGACACTGGAGAGAGGGGGCAGAGAAGGTGGACAGATAGAGAGATAGAGAGAGAGGGGGCAGAGAAGGTGGGCAGAGAGAGAGGGAATAGAGAGACAGACAAAGAGAGGGAAACATAGACAGAAGGAAAGCAGAATCCAATCACTTTAATACACAGCCTGAGAGCACTATGTGAAATTGCAAATACCACCATCTGTGATACCAGTATGGGTAATTGATGTGTACAATATGTCTGGGCAGGGTTAGAAATTAACAGGGGCTTAAGGCAAAAAATCATATACTAATTTAAGGCGGGACACAAAATGCCCATGGCTGTTTAATTTTTTTTCATGTCACAAAAATATCTGGAGGTATTATCATTAACAAACATAGTAAAAAATATATATTTTATTAATTAATTCAGTGTGATCAAACGGCGACGAGGCCCTCTGAACATTAGTCTGCTGCGAGCGACGCGGAGAAAGAGCGATAACGAATGCAAAGGACAGAGCGCTTTCTCACCATAATGGAGAACAATAACATGATTCCTGGCAATTCCTGTTATTATGTTATTTGATACTATCTTGTCTAGCACAGTCTCTGGAGCGTAACAGTAAGAAGCATTTTGTATGAAAGTATTCTGTACTTCTGTATGACAACTATTAAAGAACTTGAACTTGAACTTGAAAGATGGTCATCCCACCAAACAAAAAAGTGAGCACAGGGGGGTCCTGGAAGTTGGACTGGGTTTGGTATCAAGGCTGAAGGTGATCAGATCATATTATACTGGTTTGGTATCGAGGATGAAGGTGATCAGATCATATTATACTGGTTTGGTATCGAGGATGAATGTGATCAGATCATATTATACTGGTTTGGTATCGAGGATGAAGGTGATCAGATCATATTGTACTGGTTTGGTATCGAGGATGAAGGTGATCAGATTATTGTATTGGTTTGGTATCGAGGATGAAGGTGATCAGATCATATTGTAGTGGTTTGGTATCGAGGATGAAGGTGATCAGATAATAATACTGGGTATGGGTCCTCCGCAAAGTTCAAATAATTTCTTTCCTATATTTATTGAAGTAACATATAATATAACCGATAGGGCATACATGCCCTCATCTGCACCTTTGCTTATTTTTCTCATATTTTACTATTCAGATCTACTTTTATTGCCTATATTTATAGTCTTTCATATATTACCCTGCCCATACCTGTACCTCCCCTACCCCCTCTTCCAAGCTGCTATGATGCCCGAATTTCCCTAAGGGAATCAATAAAGGAATATCTAGTGAATAATTTTTTCAATAACTGCACACCTTGGAGTATAAAGAAATGTATGTTTTGCTCACTGTTGACTTATAGTCCCTCTGCGCCACATTAGCAACTGCCTGACAACCAACCGCCTGTCACTTGACTGATGTCAGTGACAATGAACCTAAAGCTAACTTTATGCTAGTAAACCTTTGGTAGGCAGACATCTGATTAATCACAAATCAATAACCCTTTTTTCACATCAAATATGCATGGTCAGTCACAGCCTCAAGTACAGTAATTTTTGCAAGTTGAATTGCGAGAACGGGATGTGTGGGATAAGTAGGGTTGCCACCTTTCAGTAATAGAAATAACTTTTTGGCCGGTTTTGGGGGCCGGTTTTTGGGTGAAAATGGACGGATTTTGTAACTCTTTTTTTTTTCTACTTTATTTCTGTTTTAGGGTTAGGGTTAGGGTTAGGGTTATGTTATTCAATTATTTTGGGGAGCCAGCCCCCCAAACTCCTGAAATGCATAGAAAACAAACAAAGGCAGCACTGTAGCTGAGGTTGTGTTTAACCGTGTGGTATACCTGTGTCACCTCAGCTGCAGTAACCTAGAGGGGAGGAGTGGGATGATAAAATTGAAATGAAATGAAATTGAACAGTAATAATAATAATAATAACTTTTCAGCACCTTTCATACAGGGGATTGCAGTTCAAAGTGCTTTACATCAGTAAGAAATAAGACAAACAATCAGTGTAAAACAATGAGCAAGAGCAAAGCATAAAGTGGGATAAAATAATGCAAATATATGAATCAAAATCATATCAGAACCTCACGTTCCAATACTATAGGCTTCTTGAATTTCGGTAATCTGTTACAAAACATGATAAAGGTCATAGTATGCACCCAGCGGATAGTAGGGCGTAGAAATAAAAGTACAAATAAGTCAAATAATAGTAATAATAATAATAATAATAATAATAATAATAATAATAATAATAATAATAATAATAATAATAATAATAATAATAATAATAATAATAATAATAATAATAATAATAATAATAATAATAATAATAATAATAATAATAGGGTAAAATGAGCACAAAGTGCAAACATATAAAATCACAGTTTTTCACATTAGGATCTAACATCCCAACAGGCCACTTTGTTTATGGTTTTATTCAGTTTTAGTAGAATAGAATAGACTTTTATATTGTTGTCTGAACACTATTTATTTATTTATGTTTAAGTATTTATTTATTTTTGCATTTATGTATTTATGAATTATATTATTTATGTATTTATTAACTGTTAATCCATTATGATGAATTCCGTTTTCTAGATGAGCATAACAACATAAGAGTTTAAATGGGCACACTATTTAATTATATTGATTAATATAAATACATGTTTATTTATTAGACTTTAAAAACTCAACATTAATGAACAATCAACCATATTAGTCAACTGAAATAGCCTAGACTATGCCCACATCAGCAGCCAATATGTACACAGTAAATTCCGCAGAGTAAATTTTACTCAAACTGAGTAAATTTTTTTACTCAGTTTAAGTAAAATGTACTCAGTTTGAGTAAAATTTATACTTTGCGAAATTTACTGTGTAGGCTCCTGGCTGCCAGGGCAGGTAAATAGAAATACTGACATCTAGTTAAACACACAACCAGATAAATAAGATGTAATATCCCATACCGAATCAATCTCAGGAGATGTTTCAGTCATGAAGAACTGTGAAACCTGTGATTGGGTCCTTTGCATTCTCGGGAATGTTCTTCTCCTGAGGCATCCTGTCTGATGTCTGATGGTCTGATGGTCAGTCCACCATGTGCCACAGAAAACACATACATACTTTGCAGTTTGCTTTATAAACATCTCCACTGACGCTATCAAGCCAGGGGTTTGCCTCTTCCCACTCAGGTCTGTACTTCTGGAGGCGTTTTGTCTTTTTAGGACGCGGTGGAGTGTCTGCTACAGCAACCGCATGACAGGCAGCGCACAGACAGAGGATTAGCACAACGGCACAGAACGTATCTTAGCAAAGTGAAACCGCTAATTCTCATTGGTCGTGAGCTGCTGAGCGCACGCCCATCATACCAGAGTTGCCAAGTCTGTTTATTTTCCGCAACTTTTGGACACAATTTAGCTTGTTTTTGGCTTGTTTTTGTAGGTCGGTTGGCTCATTTCTCTCACAATACTGGCAACACTGACTGACTTGCGGACAGCGGAGCTCTCACATTCCCGACATTAAAATACGGGACAAAGTGTGTCCCGTATCAGTTCAATACGGAACGCGTCTTTTAGTTTCCAATTACGGGATGATTCCGTATTTTACGGGACGGGTGGTAACCCTAATGATAAGTGAAGGGATTATGCAAATCCAGGAATAAATTGCCTCTCCACCTACCAATCTGCCTTGCTAGCTTTATCTTGGAAACAGAATAATCGCCCCAAAAGAGTATACTGCGTGTGTAATTGCAGAATAACTATACGTGCATAGCAGTATAGCAGCAGTACAAAACAAGTCATGGGGCGGAATCCATAGAGAATGGATTGCGCGAAGCAAATTGCATCCGTGGAGCCTGCTCTGCGTCTGGGAGCTATCCACGAAAGCACATTGTGCGATGAGATACCAGCGCAGACACGCCCAAAATGTGTAGCTCGTGAGCAGTCTGCACTCTGCCCCCCTGACAGCGCTCTTGGCAGAAATGTGTGTCAAAATGTAGCGCGCTGTCAAGTTTAGTGCAGTTTAGCGCACTGTCCAAAAAAAAGAAAATAAACTAGAAATCAAGGAATCAAGATGGAAAGCAGTAAAAATAAACTTGCAGTTAAAAACAAGAACGGCAAACGACACATGCCGTTCCTTCGAAAGTGGAGAGATCTAATTCTGTATTTTAATCTGTATTTAACCTTTATCTATTCGGTGAAGACCAGTTATTCTAATTAAAGAATTTACATTATCTGTCCCACTTTGTCCCACCAAAATCTTACTGTTGTCCCCCCCCCTCCATCCATTGTACTATTTATTTGCACTAGCACTATTGCACTTGGGACATTGATATTATATTATTGATATTATTATTTTGCACATGCTATATTCAGTATGTTTGTATGTGGTGATGCTCTAAACTCAATTTCGATGTACCAACGATGACAATAAAGATTCTATTATTTTGCACTCCTCTATACATTACGAAGTAAACAAAATACAATACAAACGGAATACTAAAGAAAATATATATATTTTTTTGTTTTGATCCACTTTTTCTCCCATTTTCTATATTTTCTCCCATCCCAATTTCGTATCATCCAATTCAACCCTCCCCTGTCACGAACGCTGTTTCTTGCCTCCCACAAGCCGGCTGCAATGTGGACTAAGTCATACATAGCACAAGTCCCCTCCGGTACTTGAGGTAACAGCAGTCGCATCTTTTCACCTGCGCAGCTCGATCTCTCAGTGGCGAGGAGTAACGCGTGGGAGGCTCACGCTGCCCCCGACACTTCCTGATTCTACTGCGCAGGCGCACCAACCGACCTGTAAGAGTCGCTGTCCACAACCCATCAGTTTCCCACCCCCTAATACGGCCAATGTGTATTAGTACGGACGACCAGCTAAACTGAAAGCAAATGTGGAGCGCTGGGCTCGAACTGACGATATTTAAATAATGAGTACGATTGCATGGGATCGTTGCACGCGTTTGATTTTATATTGTCCTTCGTTCGAGATATTCGATAATATCTTTCATGGTTGTGCCTGTCTGCACAATTACTGCTGCCATGATCACCTGTTTAGAGGCTAATTTACATAGAAAGGGCACATGTACTGCCCTTGTTACCTCATTTAAATATACGCCAATTGCACAGACGCAATACGTTACGCATGAGCAACCTAATTTCATTCATTTGAGAGTGAGATGCGCCGGCTTTGCTTCGGAAAAAGAGTGCAAAGCCTCTGTGGATTCCGCCCATGGTGTTTGATACAAGCATTGAGGCCAGAGCGCACTCTGAATGTAGCGAGATATAGCACATCCTACCTTCTGGCCAGAAACAACTTGCCACAGAGACATAACAGAGGAAGTCTAATACTATTGTATATTAACACTATTTACACACTGGCCATCAGAGACTCTCCCTCACTCTCCACCTTTAAATCCCGAATCAAAACCTACCTGTTTTCCCAAGCCTAAACATTTCCCTACCCATAACTACCATCCTCCAACCTACCACCTCCCTTTCCCCTTCCCTACTTTTTCTCCGTCTCGAGCCCCTCCCACACACCTCCCTCCCCTACTGGCTTTTGTGTACTCGTGATTTTATGTCTTGTGTATTCATACTGTTGCTTGTTTCCCTGTGGTTCTATGTTTATCTGTTCTTTGTTTTGCTTATGTCAGTGCCTTTGGGTTATTGTAAAGCGCTATATAAATACAATTTATTATTATTATTATTATTATTATTACTAATACTAGGCCACTACATTATATTTGTGCAAGGATTCTTTTCTCTATGTACATCCTGTCCTTGCAATTCAACTCGCAACAATTAATGTACTTGAGGCTATGACCGACAGTGATATAGCTAAAAAATAATATTTGACGTGAACAAACTTTATTTGGGGACAATTAGATGTCTCCCTAGCAAGCTTTTTGTGAAACATACTATCAGATCATGTGGCGACAGTGGCTCAGGAGGGAGAGCAGTCGTCTCGTAATCTGGAGGTTCCCGGTTCAATTCCTGCTCTTCCCGGGCAGCGTGTGGAAGTGTCCTTGAGCAAGACACTTAATCCCTAACTGTGTGAGTGAATGGGTAATATTTGAGGAACAAATTGTAAAGTGCTTTGGATAAAAGTGCTATATAAATGCACCATTTACCATCATATTCATTGTTTTATTAACCATAGGCAACGTTATTGACAGACAGACTTATTAGCATAGCTTTAGATTTCTGGTTCATTGTCAGTGGCACACAGGAGATGTTTTTACCTTCAGAGCTTTCTGCCAGGAAGTCAAACAGGTGCATTCATGTTTAACTCATTCTGCGCCATCGCTTAATGCGCCAGAGGGCGCTATTACGCCATCACTTTAATCAATGGGTGACTGCGAGATTTGCGAGTGCTTAAAATATATCTTATATTATAGCTATGGGTCTAATACACCCGTCGATTGTCAGTGAGTTGCTTCCAGTCAACATGTACAAAACGGATTGTTTTTTCATCTGTACATTTCCGTTTTATACCGTTTTGAATAAGAGTTTTGGTGATTCTTAGTAATCCCAGGAAAAGACGCGATAATAGCCCTTTAGTGGAATACACTAAACACGTTGTAATTTTTTGCCTGATTATCGAATCTTCCTGAAATCAACGCTAGATTATCATTATTATCCTTCCTCATGCAAGAATGAAATGTGCCCTGGAGCACGGGGCTCCCCCCGCCACCTCCTGCACTCAACGGCCACACATACATACACACAGACAGCCGTGATCGCGGTAGAAGGAAATATCAGATCAACGCAAGATTTTATATATAGTGTTCTTACCTGGTATCTGATGTAATGCAAAAGAAATAATCCAATTATCTGATCGCCATTGCAAATACTGCTCGTGGAGGTCCGTCCCACATTACCGAGCGTTACACATGAACGGGCGGGCAGGGTTACTGTTCCATGCCATAGTTGTAAACGCTCGTCCTGCCGGAGTATTTAAACCCTGCCTGTACGGCTCAGATCGGCCCTGAAAAGAAACTACACCATTTCTAATAGAGCGCAATACCTGCTGGAAGGCGTAGGCAGCGGTATTTGCCCTTTTGCAAGCTCCGACCCATTCCCAATGATAACATCAGGCTGGATGGATGAAAATGAATGGATATAGCTAATAAAAGAAATAACAATTAAAACCCGACTTTTCTCGTGATTGGCGCTGAACGGTTGGCGAGTTAACCCGACTTTTTCTGTGATTGGCGCAGAATGAGTTAATTGTGATAAGCCTCTAGCTATGCAGTATATTGAAAAATAAATAAGTATTCAGCCATGCTTCAGCTTCATAGTATTCTGTTTAGCACTACTATCATTTTTGAACGGGGCCATGAATCATCCAGAGATTGTATGTCTTTCTCGTCAGATAGGAGACAGCTGGGGTTTGACGGAGCATGATAGGAGACAGCTGAGGTCGACAGAGATACGTTATATGTTTGGGGGGGGGGGGGGGGGGGAATAAGCTGTGCAGATGGAGTGAACCCCATTTCCCCCCCCGCATGTAGGAAGTGAGGTATGTTTATCTGACATTGCATAGAACCTGAGAAATGGGAAAAAGATAGGGGTAATAATTGGGTGTGAGTAAGAGATTGAGACAGAGAGTCCTGGCAGTGTGTGTTTGTGTCAGCGAGAAAGAGAGAGAGAGAGAGAGAGAGAGATAGTTCAAAGGACTGAGCATGCTTGCTACAATCACCACGGTAGAGCACACACACACACGCGCACACACACACACACACACACACACACACACACACACACACACACACACACACACACACACACACACACACACACACACACACACACACACACACACACACACACACACACACACACACACACACACGCACCCCATCTGCAAAGATTAACCTCAATTGTAGAGTCCTGTACTATTTATAACTGACCTAGCTAACACACTATCCAAACAGTATTAGTGTTTCTTTCTTGCTGAAACAATGCCGTTCCTCTAGGACCGTCCTTCCACGAGGAGGTTCTTAGGCCCCGTTTAGACGGAAACGCTAGCAGGTGAATCCGCAAAAATATTTTTTCGGATGTGCCTTTCGTTTATACGGAAACAGCGTTTTTACGGGGTGAAACCGCAAAAAAGTGAGACTACCTTCCAGGGTGGAATTCCTAGAAACGCAAAAGCTTTGCGCTCTCGTCTAAACTGTTAAACCGTATAAATCTGTTAAAACGATGACGAAAGGGTTGTCACGGCTCTGGTCGCGCGTACTGCTTACGTCACAGGTAGCAGGTATGCGCCAGTAGCCGAGACGTAAACAAAGCAAGTATGTCTGACATATATCAACGGAGATCACCTGAAGGCTACATTGGCAGTACTTTTAACCCTTTCACTGCCACACGACAGAAGGTTAACCCTTTACTATCACACAACCGGCTGTCGTGTGGCAGTGAAAGGGTTAAATACACAAGAATCTGTCCCGCGGCGTGAGTGGACCCACTGTCTGTGAGTGACTCTGCTTTGGTACAATCACATTCCCCATCCACAGTCTGCGAATCAGAGGCAGAGTAGGGCGGGTCTTCACAGCACGTCATGTGACATATGCGCCAATCGTGTGACAGCGGGGCTCCGTCGTTACAGCGTCGTCTGCACGGAGAATTCCACCCCAAAACGCTCGTCTAAACGTAAAATTAAAAGTGAAACCGCAAGATGACTTTTGCGGTTTCTGTTCACAAAACGCTCGTCTAAACGTAGCCTTAGTCGACAGATTGTTTTTTTTATTTGTTGACTGAATGAATGGCATCATTGCAGAAAAACCAACGCATGTACATGGACGTTATTGT
>NC_140178.1:33491359-33498859 GCF_963971535.1 Notolepis coatsorum
GAGTGAGGGACATAGTGAGGGACAGAGTGAGGGACATAGTGAGAGACAGAGTGAGGGACAGACAGATACAGACTGAGGGACAGAGTGAGGGACAGAGTGAGAGACAGAGTGAGGGACAGAGTGAGAGACAGAGTGAGGGACAGAGTGAGGGACAGAGTGAGAGACATAGTGAGAGACAGAGTGAGATACATAGTGAGAGACAGAGTGAGGGACACAGTGAGAGACAGAGTGAGAGACAGAGTGAGGGACAGAGTGAGGGACAGAGTGAGGGACAGAGTGAGGGACAGAGTGAGAGACAGAGTGAGGGACAGAGTGAGGGACATAGTGAGGGACAGAGAGAGGGACAGAGTGAGGGACATAGTGAGGGACAGAGTGAGGGACAGACAGATACAGACTGAGGGACAGAGTGAGGGACAGAGTGAGAGACAGAGTGAGGGACAGAGTGAGATACATAGTGAGGGACAGAGTGAGGGACAGAGTGAGGGACAGAGTGAGAGACATAGTGAGGGACAGAGTGAGGGACAGAGTGAGGGACAGAGTGAGGGACAGAGTGAGAGACATAGTGAGAGACAGAGTGAGGGACAGAGTGAGGGACATAGTGAGGGACAGAGTGAGGGACAGACAGATACAGACTGAGGGACAGAGTGAGGGACAGAGTGAGAGACAGAGTGAGGGACATAGTGAGGGACAGACTGAGAGACAGAGTGAGAGACATAGTGAGGGACAGAGTGAGGGACATAGTGAGAGACAGAGTGAGGGACAGACAGATACAGACTGAGGGACAGAGTGAGGGACAGAGTGAGAGACATAGTGAGGGACAGACTGAGAGACAGAGTGAGAGACATAGTGAGGGACAGAGTGAGAGACAGAGTGAGATACATAGTGAGAGACAGAGTGAGGGACAGAGTGAGGGACAGAGTGAGGGACAGAGTGAGGGACAGAGTGAGAGACAGAGTGAGGGACAGAGTGAGGGACATAGTGAGGGACAGAGAGAGGGACAGAGTGAGGGACATAGTGAGGGACAGAGTGAGGGACATAGTGAGGGACAGAGAGAGGGACAGAGTGAGGGACATAGTGATGGACAGAGTGAGGGACAGAGTGAGAGACATAGTGAGGGACATAGTGAGGGACAGAGTGATGGACAGAGTGAGGGACAGACTGAGAGACATAGTGAGGGACAGAGTGAAGGACAGAGTAAGAGACATAGTGAGGGACATAGTGAGGGACAGAGTGATGGACAGAGTGAGGGACAGACTGAGAGACATAGTGAGGGACAGAGTGAAGGACAGAGTAAGAGACATAGTGAGGGACATAGTGAGGGACAGACTGAGAGACAGAGTGAGGGACAGAGTGAGGGACATAGTGAGTGACAGAGTGAGGGACATAGTGAGAGACAGAGTGAGATACATAGTGAGGGACAGAGTGAGAGACATAGTGAGGGACAGAGTGAGGGACAGAGTGAGAGACATAGTGAGGGACAGAGTGAGAGACATAGTGAGGGACAGAGTGAGGGACAGACATATACAGACTGAGGGACATACTGATGGACATACAGACAGACTGAGGGACAGACATATACAGACTGAGATACATACTGAGGGACATACAGAGAGAGACAGAGAGAGACAGAGAGACATAGTGAGGGACATAGTGAGATACAGACTGAGAGACATAGTGAGAGACAGAGTGAGGGACAGACAGAGACATACTGAGGGACATACAGAGAGAGAGAGACAAAGAGACATAGTGAGGGACATAGTGAGATACAGAGTGAGGGACAGACTGAGAGACAGAGCGAGGGACAGACAGAGACATACTGAGGGACATACAGAGAGATAGAGACAGAGAGACATAGTGAGGGACATAGTGAGACACAGAGTGAGGGACAGACAGAGACATACTGAGGGACAGACCGAGAGCTCGTGTAACAGACAGATAGGGTTTTATCCTGGAATAATGGAATGGCCTGCTGTATCTGCTTGGGTGCAGCAAACTGTGAACAACCAGCTCATTAGCGGGTATGCATGCATAATGCACTGTTTAGTCAAGTAGTGTCCCAGGCTCTACACTGTATGGAAATGTGTCTTGAGTCTGGCATATTGCTTGGTGTGTGTCCATAGCCTCTCCTTGTCGGCTCATGTCAGTCATGTTGGCTTGTTGTCTCTTGAGCGGGCCAGAGAGCAGATGGGAGATTCTGTGGGGCTAGCAGGCTTGGCTGTGGGTGAGACAGGAAGCAATGATATGCCATGTCTGCTACATTATCCGCCCTTATGTTTAGGAGAGCAGAACAGACGCTCCCTGTTGTTGTCATTTGGCCTGTCATGTGCTGTTGGGTGTTGGCGGCAGCGTCGCTGCCTGGTCATCCGGATGATCATTAAAAGGGACGTTTCTCTCATAATGATGTCATAATGATCTTAATTTGGCCCCCGCCTTGCTTGTAAATTATACCACCAGAAAAATGTTTTGCTTTGACTTGAACTCAATCCCCCACAACGTTTATATACGTGTTTGGCCGACATCTGTTGAACGCCAACCATGTATATATATATGAGTTAAAGGAACACACCAATATTTTGGGAAACTAGCTTAGCTTAGCACAATGAATGGAAGCGGACATGACCGGTTAGCCTAGGCATTGTCCAACTAACACCTCTCCCAAAGGCTAACTGGTCATGTTCACTTCCATTCATTGTGCTAAGCTAGGCTAACATGCAGCCAGATAGCTTTCTACTGAACGCACAGAGAGGAAACTGGTATCTATCTTCTTGTCTCTCTCTGGCGAAGACAGTAAGCTAATTTCCCAAAATGTCGGCATGTTCTTTTAAGTTCTGTAGAAAGATTCACTGGAAATTATTCCCCATTACAACAGCAACAAGAGAACAATTATTGTAAAATCCGTCCATATACTGTAATATGATATGATATTATATTAGATAACATGTATTGTCATTATACATCACAAGTACAGTACAATGAAGTTTGGCATCCAACCAGAGTGAAAATATAACAGTAAAGTGCAATAGTAATATACAATGTACAGGTGATTAAACTGAGTGGGTTTACAATATATAAATTTGTACTACTGAGTATAGTGCTAATCAGATGTATGTACATAGTTGTAATATTAATATGTACAGTAATATAGGTATAAAGACAATATGGTAGAAAGTTATACTGGCCAGTAGTGTAACTAGAAAGAGTGGGTAAGGGATATGTACAGATATAGATATAGTATCTACAGATATGTCAAAAGGATTATATGCAGGTATGTACAGACATATACATATCAATATATATATACATACGGTATACACAGCTTTGTTGCACATACTATCATACAGAGTTATATGGGTTATATGCAGGTATATAAGTAGGCTATAGAAGTATATAGGATATATTATTATTATATCCACTCTTACATTATTTAGATGCATGTGTGTGTGTGTGTATATATATATATATATATATATATATATATATATATATATACACACACACGCATCTAAATAATGTAAGAGTGGATTTATAATCATAAACAGGCACTGGAACTGATCCAGGGAATACATAGTACTGGGAGACAGTCTAGGCCCCAGAGCCAGAATGGCCTCCACTCCCCACCTCCACTGCTGTGAAACATTGTACTGAACCACTGGCACGGTCAGTAGCAATGTGTTGTTTTCATTTGAGTCCCTAAAAGCACAAGTAAAAGTACACAAAACATTCTACCGACTTAAAATCTGGGTTACGTATTCCCAGCGGTATCCAGCACAGAGGCTTGGGCCGTGCTAACTGCCACCTAAAATACTTAATTGAGCTGTTATTAACTAAACAAGGGAGTACTGTCCTCTGGATGACAACAAATATTGTAACTGTCATACTCAATGACTCGCGAACTAAAGGATGTCTACAGTTTTGGGCCATGTGTCAGATGATGTAAATTATTTATCAGCGTTTGTTTCTCTTCAAGGTTTATTACTCTGGCTCTTTAGGCAGGCACAGAGGGAAATAACAATGACTAGACACATATTTTAGACCAGGGGTCGGCAATTAGGTTTGGCCGCGGGCCAATTTTTCCCCAAGCCATTGTATGCCGGGCCAGAACCAAAAACAATGGCTAATTTAATATAATGATAGTGAAACATTTTTAACTCTGTCAAAATAAACGAGCTGCATAGGTGGCATAATAAACTGTAAACGACATATACATGTTTGCACTTAACATTATACCTTTGTCTTTTTTCTATTATAAAGTGCCTCTCGGGTGCATAACACACGAACAGATCAGTAGGATGGGCATTTGATTTTCATGCAGCACCACGGCGGGTGCTATTGCATTATAAATCGAATGTATTATTATAACACATGAACAGAACAGAATGCATAAAAAACACAACTCACCATAATGCAGCCCTGCCCTGGGCTTATTGTTTCTGTTTCGGTCCTCCAAAATCCCTGCTAATGTTTGAAACATGTCAAATGTCCACTCGCGTTGAATGCAGCTACTTTATCTTCTGCCAACTTGAACACAGTTGTCATGCTTCATTGCCTCATTTGCTAGCTTGTCGCCACATATTATGCAGAGAGGACGTCAACACGTGAGAGTCACCTGTTGCGATAAACCTGTATTTTAAGTATGACTCCTGGTTTTGTTTATGTGTCTTGGAGGTCGTAGTTTCCTCTTCTGGCTCCTCAGTTGGTATTTCCCCTTTGCAAAGAAGCTATCCACATTTTTTTTACTAAGTTTAGCTAACGTTAGTTTAGCTAACGCGGCCCGGTGGGGGATCACTGCACTGGACTATTGAGAAACTATAAGAATTTTCCATTGGTTCTCCGAGTCCATGTGAGCATTTCTAGCATTTCAATTGGCTATAGTGACATACATAGATAGACATTGACTTACTGAACTGGTGTTTTTATTTCATGGATGCATGTTTCTCATTTCAGCACCACGCGCTGTCCACCTCACTTTGAGCAAGCCTATATGGTACATTGCACCTCACTGCCTATACCTGTTATTCACTCTCAACATGGATAAAACATAAAGTATGCATATAATAAAAATAATATGATGAAAATAAAATAAATATCATATTCTCAAAATAAACTGACGGGCCAGAAATGATTGCTGGCGGGCCAATTTCGGCCCGCGGGCCGCCTATTTCCGACCCCTGTTTTAGACCATAGAGCTCAATCGGGTCATCCCCCACTGGCTCCGGAAGTGTTTTGGCCATAGCCTCTGGTAGGGATGGGGACCATTATGCTTACCAGATCTCATAATACGATTCGATACACAACTGTATTGTTCATGACTCAATACAACCACACTACTTTCAGGGAGAAAGCTGAAGTGTGAAGTGATGGTTTCAGTGCAGATGGAGCAGATTCTCCATCTCAGATGTAGGGTTGCGAAATGTCAGGAATATTGAAATGTGGAAGCTTTCCATAGGAATTAACGGGAATATATGGGAATTAATGGGGATACAAACATAGGGGTTATTTGTACTTGCTGTATTTACCATGTTACAGTATAGCAGAGAGAAACATAAACATTTTCCCAGATCATTTTCTCATTATTGTCACCTTCTTAAAAATAATGGCTTAATTCATATCCTCAAGTTTGGAGGAAAAACTGAATAAACTGAACCAAATATAGAATATTGAAACATGGTTTGGCACCTGTACCCTCTGTGGCAGTGCTTCCCACTCAGAGTTCTCTGAGAAGGATAGCTTGTAATGGACCTCGCCATCACCGCTAAACTGAAGAGCCCGCAAATCATTTAGACTACAGTCAGATCTCCAGCTTTCTGCCTGGTCTGATATTCGACAAGTAAGAGCTTCTCACCTCCTGCTACCCACTCCACCAGCCAAGCGTCTCACCTCCTGCTACCCACTCCACCAACTGAGCTTCTCACCTCCTGCTACCCACTCCACCAGCCAAGCGTCTCACTTCCTGCTACCCACTCCACCAGCTGAGCTTCTCACCTCCTGCTACCCACTCCACCAGCTGAGCTTCTCACCTCCTGCTACCCACTCCACCAGCTGAGCTTCTCACCTCCTGCTACCCACTCCACCAGCTGAGCTTCTCACCTCCTGCTACCCACTCCACCAGCTGAGCTTCTCACCTCCTGCTACCCACTCCACCAGCCGTCTCCTGTCATGCTGCCACCTAACATCTGAAAAACGTCTGGCATCCTTTTCTCCGACCACTCACTGTTCCTCTCTGGGGTTCACTGGGATCCACACAGGGGAGAAACGGAGATTAAATGTCCAGGATTACTGGCTAAAACCATCTGTTACAAGCTCCAGGCTCTTGATCTCTCACACACACACGCACGCACGCACGCACACACACACACACACACACACACATACACACGCATGTACGCACGCACGCACGCACACACACACACACACACACACACACACACACACACACACACACACACACACACACACACACACACACACACACAATGAACCACATACACACAAATGCACACAACCCATTTGATTCCTACACCATGTCATGATTTAACAATGGAGGATGGGGATACAAATGAGAAAGACAACAGAGTGAGTGAACTGGAAAACGAGAAAACAGAAAAAAAGTGTAATGTAAAGACACAGGAGGATCGTTAAAGGAACACAGCAACATTATGTTAGGGACCGACACAGCAACATTATGTTAAAGGTCACGGCAACATTATGTTAAAGGACATGGCAACTAGGACTGGGCGATATATCGAGTATACTCGATGTATCGCAGCTTGTTCTACATGAGATGAAATTACTATATCGTGAACATCGAGTATATGTTGTCACGTCAGTTTCTAAACTGCCACGGTTGAGATGAGACTTGCTTTAGCGCAGCACTTTCCTCTCATTTCATTATAGACACAGACCAGTGTGGACCTTCAATGACATGCAATTGTCATTTCATTAGACACAGACCAGCGCGGAGCTTCAATGACATGCAATTTAATTTAATTGACGCGAGCAACAGGCTAACGTTAGCCGCTAAGATAACTAACGTTAGCCGTACCCAAGACAGCGGAGTGACTCCACGACACCAGTTCCATTAGTGAGGAAATGGGGGGGGGGGGGGGGGGGGGGGGGGTTATATTGACAAGGCTTGACAACAGAGGTTCAAAGATTTCACATTTATTGCCTATTCGTTTCTTTATATCGCTTCATGCATCGGGCTCCTTCAGGTTCCAACTCTGTGGGCTAGATCCACAAAGAATGGATTGCACGGTGCTAATTGCACCCTTACTTACAATTCATTATGAATTGAAAATGGGGGACCCTGATGTAAACAAGACGAAAGTCTTTCTCAGGTCTGCATCCCCTTAACACTAGAACAGCCATGGAGAAAATGTCACTGATTCCTGCCGGAAGGGGTCAGATGACCCCACAGCTTATATGAGAAATATGAGAAAAATAAACAGTGTAAACTATATAATTACCTCTTAATATAAAAATATGAGGTTTACCACAGGT
>NC_140178.1:33503859-33536359 GCF_963971535.1 Notolepis coatsorum
TTTCCCTTTGATAAGAAATCCAGCCATATTCCTTTCATTGTATTTCAAATACTGCACTTTAATTTCAAGCAGAAAACGAATCTTTCCATTAAGAACTGACAATCAGGGAATTTAAACATTGTTGACATTGTTTTTTTGTGTTTATATTAAAGAAAGGAAAGTCTAGTGCTGGCTGAGCATATTGTTTGTTTGCACTAAGTTAATACTTTGACAAATGTAGCCTATATTTTTCAGTCAGTTCGGTCTTTGTGTGCCAAACATTATTTAAGGCTGTAAACACTGTAACACTGTAAACCTTTTTTTTTAATTATTTTTAATAAATGAGAAGCATGTTTAGATTTTTGAGTGTTAAATAATTTTTTTATAAAAAACAACATATATCGAACCGAACCGAAAACCGTGACCCCAAAACCGTGATACGAACCGAACCGTCCATTTTGTGAACCGTTCCACCCCTAGTAGTAAGTCATACTGGTAAGCAGCGTAACTAAGGGCGCTTTCACATATAGTTTTGGTGGACTGTGCGGTTCGGAGGGTGAAGTTGCAACATTGTTCCATTCTTCATTTGGTTCGTCTGCGTTTACATTGCAATTTGTCAAGCGCACCAAACGTTCTGAACAATGACACACGGTCGAAAAGGGCGCTCGTCTATTGGACACAATAGAGATGTGTGTGTGTGACTGCGAGCCCCAACGTGTGTGTGCGCGCGCGTGTGTGTGTGACTGCGAGCCCTGTCTGACTCCAGATCAGCGGAGGCGTCACAATTTTCAGTCTGTGGCGGTGCTGGTGATGCCGTGATTGCCGTCTGATGGGTCTCATCTTCGAAAGACTCAATGACATGTTTCGGGCTGGATGTGGGTCTTGTGCCAAGTATATCGTCCAGGTCATCATACCAAGTGTGGTATAATATAATGTCCTCATGTAAAGATATTCCCCTCCCCTGTGTCCCCTTACCTGTGCCCCCCCCCCTCTCTGTGGAATAAGATATTCCCCTCCCCTGTCTCCCCAATCCTGTGCCCCCCCCCCCTTTCTCCCCAATCCTGTGCCCCTCTCCCCAAACCTGTATCCCCCCCCCCATTTAACCTATCAAATGGAACCACATCCCCCCCTTGTTAACTATATAAGTCTCCTCCCGAGATCAATCCAGGGCCCTCATGCATCAACGTGTTCTACGCACAGATCTGTGCTTACCCTGTGCGTACGATCATTTCTAAGCAAAGAGTGGGATTCATCAATTTCAACTTGAACTTGACTTCGTGCGTACATCTACGCACAGGTCAGACCTGGCGTACCTAGCGCCCAGTGGTAGAATATATTATTACAACAAGGAAATGAGCTTCTGTGCATAATAACACTGGCACGTTCTGTACGAACCGTAGTTCATTATAGTTCATTGTAAAATAGCAACAGTAGTGTAATTATGGTCAAAACCCTATAAATAGCATTTGGAATAATAGATCTTTCTCTCAGAATGAATGCAGCATGGTTTATATAGCGTTATCGGAATATACGGGGTGATACTGACTGACTGCGCTCCGCGTAGCTTGATTGATTGATTGATTGAAAAGTTTATTAACAGATTGCAGAATGGGTACAGTACAGTACAGCTCAGTACATACAATTGTTAATTGAGGATGCAGATCAACTTTTGTCTTGTTTACATCAGGGTCCCCCATTTTCAATTCATCATAAATCATAAAGCTCAACTCGTTATTATTCTGCGCAGACCGCAGAAACACGGGAACGTTTTGATTATATTTAAAAGGCTTTACGTTAAACGAAACAAGTGGAACTTCGAAGCTGTAAGCAGAATACAAGTCATATGAATATAGTGTTCTTCCCCCTTTTTACTGTATAAGAAAGAATAGAAAACGCATTGCAATGACACTATAGTGGACAGACTATGTATATGATGGGATTCAAGTTCGCGTTTTTGTTGCTCATAGGCATGCTGTCAGAGTATGATATCTTAATCAAACATTCTAGAACATTTGTCGTCACAGATCATGTCCTAATAGAACATACATGTAGGCTATGGCATGGATCGTGATATTGTGTGGACTGTTATTATCACTGTACACCGGTACCACCCATTGTGACAGCAGCCTTGTGAGTCCCGCACACAAACATGATGGAATTCAAGTTCATGTATTGAAAGGCAGGCTATCATACATGCAGTGAGATTCATTGTTCTTGTATATGCTCTCGTATTATATTGTTTATATAGGCTACCCAATACTGACATCAAAATAGATTGTAGTATGCCTCTAGAAATCATATGCAGCAGGTAGAAAATTGACGGGAGATCCATCGCGATTTGGAATAAAATTGAGGAGAACTTTAATCCCTGGGGTATTAATCAAACAACACGGGAAAAGGCAGTCATATTCCAGCGCGGTCTTTATTAGCCGACAACAAAATAGATGCATCTAAAAATCATATAGCCAATCGAACACAACTAATAAAGGCATTCATATTACAGCACGGTTATAATGACACACAACCAACGCCAAACAGTGGTCAACGAACGGTCTTTATTAGTATTTTGAGCTGTCCAGGCAGAATTGCAGCAATGGTCTTAGGGAGCCGTTGATATCTGACATCACCGTTTACGAGTCCGCCTTTTATTTATCCCACAATACGCGATATGTCTTCTTGGTTCGACAGCAGTGAACAATCTTCGTGGAGTTTCTCAGGGTTCCGCTCGGGTCCGTCCATTATTTCACATCCCATGGGGGGTGTTTCCTCATTTTCATGACCATATATGGATAATCATGCACGAGCATTGACGGTAGAACAAAGTGGTATTCATCAACACGGAGGACCATAGAGCCTGCGTACGCACGTGTGATGAATGCCGACTTCCCTGTGCGTACGCTAGTTCTACATTCCGTGCTTACGTGTGGAAGTAGGTCAAGTTCTACGTCCACGTTGATGAATGAGGGCCCAGGTCTTTTCACCTGGGTCATTTCAGCTGATCACCTGGGGAGAGCCCTCAGCCATTCTCTCTTCTGTACTATACTGTTTGGTTAATAAACCTTGTTGTTGTGAAGGATCAGATTAAACCGAATATATATATTTATTTATGGATATATATTTAATAGTATTTGTATATCGTTTGATATCCCTTGTATATTCCTTGTACATATACACTGAATATCCCTTTAGTCTACTAACAGCCCATAATAGTTTCATTCTCTCATTGGACAAGAACTTGGCGCCAGCAGCCAAGCCCCTTGGTTCAAGTTCAATCGTGCCGACGAACATGTCGTTACTAGCCCGGTTCCGCGTAGGAATACGTCTGGCGAAATACGAATGGTACTATTTGTTCACAGCGCATATATATATGGCGCAAGTAAAGTAGAACTTTCTTTTAGTCCCTTAGCCCTTAGTTCTTTACCCTCCAACCTAGTGGCAAGACGTTAAGCCTCACCCACGATACACGTGTGGTGCAGTATGGTCAACTTGGCCTCAGAATGGCATTGAGACATCGTGTGGATTAATAGTTGAATTGTCATAGTTTGGCACTATACCGTCGAGTGGGACGTATTTCTATTAAGTTAATAATAGTCTATTATGTATGGTGCATCGTTCGGTTAGAGTTATACAGTGAGTAGTACCCCCATCGTTTCCTCGCGTTATCTAGAGTCTTAACCAGGCTGGGCAGACCACGTGTGGTGCTTTCATCCGAGGAGTTCTGGGCTAGGATGAGTGGACCTGCACATTGGATTACCTTACCCGGACGACGGCGAGCCCTACACGGCTTGGATTATCTACTTGCTTTGGGTGCTTTGATTTATGCCATGGATAACAGCCAACACTGGTGAGTGTTGGAACTACCCCCCGAGAGGAGTCCAGGTGAGACGGCGCTCTACCCCGAGTGAGGTCGCCTCACGTCTCTTCGTTGTGGACCGGCAGCTACCGTCTACAAGAGGGCCCAACTGTATTCATCTGTGGACCAAGGTTCTGTGGGCACCGTGTTCAGCACTCTGAATTCTCCCAAGAAATCGTTGGCCAGATGGGATATCGCCAGCGGCTCTCCTAACCCCCCCCCCCCCTACTGACTTACAACCAGCGGGACCCCCTTTAGTATATCCAGCTATAATCATTAAGTACCATCGCTATAGTTCCCTAAAGAACCAGGTTGTATACTTGCTTCCTGCGTAACCAGAGATTGGACATTCAATGTTGATTTGCCTACGAATACTCATTTGCCTTACAAGTGCATTCAAATCATAAATGTCATTAAGTGAACGTTGTATATACCCTTTGCTATATATTAAATATTCGACTTATACATTTGTGTGGACTTGGTTTCATGGTGGGAAAGTGTTCATCATATCTATATCATGTACTGTGTGGCCAGTAGTTAAAGTACATAAAGCGGTAGTGGTTTAATGATACCATACTTATCAATACAGTCAGGGAATTGTACCCCTCAGTTACACTTGTTATTATCCAAACCTCGGTTGACTGAGAACATTCTTCTTCAGGATATCCACAAATATCCCACACAAGGGAACTTGTCTTTCTCGTCCCCCGAATTAACTTCTTTAATTCACATTTTGTTTTAGAAGGCTATAGCCAAAGTTGCCTTTTACGCACCGCGTAGCCTATATTTTACGCACTGTGTTTAGCCTATTAAATAGTCTAATTGTTTTTTCAGCCTGTTATTCGTTTTAACTTTCAGCCTGTTAATAAATATGTGTCGTTAATTCAGTATTTAACTTCTTGAATTCATATTTATTTAGGCCATGCTAATTAAAAACACAAATGTTATGGACATCTAATTTAATTCTCTGCTTATTTATTAATATATTGCTGACGCAGTTTTTTTATTTTGACGTGACATTGATCCATTGTTCTATTGAAGCCCATTACCACCATCCTCTCGCTAAACAACTTGTACACACGTTGTTTTTATGGGTGCCCACAAGTAGCTGTTTAATTTGGTCTTCTGCCCATATTTCTATCAGGGCTTTCACCTCGTCATTCGCCCACGTCTGTCCACAAGACATGTTTACCGCGTGCTTGTTTTGCAGTGAATGCGCACCGCTGTGTTTGTTTTTTTCCTTCTACCCAAGATGCACAGTTTATCAGGTCACTTCCTATATTTGGTCCGCGTTTGGTCCGATGAAGCGAACCGAGACCTACGTTTTCAGGCAGACCAGAGTTTGCGTGTTTGGTCCGCACCAGAGTTCGACTGAGCATTCACACCACCCCCAAAAAAGCGGACTATCCGAGAAAACGAACTCTGGTCCGATAGTCCGGACCAAACAGCTCTGGTGTGAAAGCACCCTAAGAGTAGGTAAGGGATATGTATATAGATATATGAGGACATTTATGACTTTGTTGTGTTACAACATGAGTGCAATAAAAGCACTACACATTCTTTACCTAAACTGTATTTTCTTCCTTTCAAATTACAATAGGTTAGATAAGGGTTTTGAACAAGATATGATAAGCACATTCAATACTGGATTCAGATTCGATAGAAATCTTTGAAACCCCAACTCTACCCACAGGTCAGGTTCTGTCTTTTCTCATTCATTCTAACAGTTTTCTAAAATGTGTCCTTCAGTTGTGCATTGATTAGTCTATTTGTCTTTTTTTAAGAATCTTCCTATCAGCTAAGGACACATTTTGAATTACTGTGGCTGTTTCAGAATTGTCTGTCAGAGAGAGTCAGCATTGGTCACAACCTGTGAGTCTATACACAGTTTTCTTCACAGGAAATTCCGTGTATTTTACAGATTACTTTAGTTTTTCTACTTTAAGTGTAAATGCCATAAACATACAGTAAATTATTATTTACAGTCTTCTTTTTTACAGTGGACGGCACTGGTCACAACCTGGGAGTCTATAAGGCACTGGTCACGCCCTGGGAGTCTATACGGCACTGGTCACACCCTGGGAGTCTATAAGGCACTGGTCACACCCTGGGAGTCTATAAGGCACTGGTCACAACCTGGGAGTCTATAAGGCACTGGTCACACCCTGGGAGTCTATAAGGCACTGGTCACACCCTGGGAGTCTATAAGGCACTGGCCACAACCTGGGAGTCTATAAGGCACTGGTCACACCCTGGGAGTCTATAAGGCACTGGTCACACCCTGGGAGTCTATAAGGCACTGGTCACAACCTGGGAGTCTATAAGGCACTGGTCACACCCTGGGAGTCTATAAGGCACTGGTCACAACCTGGGAGTCTATAAGGCACTGGTCACACCCTGGGAGTCTATAAGGCAATGGTCACAACCTGGGAGTCTATAAGGCAATGGTCACAACCTGGGAGTCTATAAGGCACTGGGCACACACCCTGGGACCGTCCCACTCACATGACCCAAATCAGCCAATGGGAGCGAGGGTCTGGAGAGTGTGGGTCCGCAAAATGTCGCGGTCCTTTGAGTGTCAGTGCTGTGGTCCTGCAGCTGGATGTATCTCCAGCCGAGGCTGCCGAGCAGCTCACTCGAGTCTCGCGAGTTGCGCTGCCTGTCACCTGTCCGAGCGAGGCCGGGGCAGCTGTATGTGTGATGTCAGTCACTCGAGTAGTCAGAAGAAAGACCGCCAATATTACTGATACAAGTTGTTTAGCTAGATAAGAAAAACAAGGAAATGGAGGCAAAAAAAAGAGACTTTGCAAATATTATTTGCTCTCATTATAACAGAGACTGGGACAAGAAGTATACGTGGCTGAGATCCGTTTCAGATGATCCCCAAACTGGAGGAGAGGGGGACGTCACGTATAGTGTTCAGAGGAGCGCCTCTTCAGCAAGTCTGGCCCAACTATTATTGAGAACTGAATCAGAGGGTCGGTTTGTTATAATAACAGAATACACAGGGAGTATCGCCGGGACACTGTCCAGAGGGAAGGGGGCAATAGAATCCAGATGCTAATATCCCCAAAACCGGAGGTGAGTTTAATAAGATTAATAACAAAATGAGCTATATATAGCCTACCGTCTGCGTCGAATATGATATAAAGGCATTTAAATAATAAATACATTTTTTTTTATTTATTTTTTTGCCACCCCCTACGTGTCCCGCATTGTCCCGCAAAAGCAGTGCTGCTGTCCTGCGACTGAACCATTTTTACCTGGTCACCCTACCTGGGAGTCTATAAGGCACTGGTCACACCCTGGGAGTCTATAAGGCACTGGGCACAACCTGGGAGTCTATAAGGCACTGGTCACACCCTGGGAGTCTAGAAGGCACTGGTCACCATAGATATATATAGAACACTAGATAGCTTGCCCGCGCTGCCGGCCAATGGAGAGCGACGTCACTGAACCGCCGCCATCTTGCTCCAGTTAGCCTTGAGTGAGAGTGAGTGAGCTGCACAGACAAAAATACTCATAACTCGCTGAAATATTGACGGATTTACAAACGGTTTGGTTTATTACAAGCATTATTAACGTGGCTATGATTCAAGCGGTTTGTAAAAAAAAACATCTTTAATTTTTTTTATAAGTATGCAGTATCATAACTACATCTTTTATGTTTATAGCAAACCAACCCGTTTGTAAATCCGTCAATATTTCAGCGAGTTATGAGTATTTTTGTCTGTGCAGCTCACTCACTCTCACTCAAGGCTAACTGGAGCAAGATGGCGGCGGTTCAGTGACGCTGGTGACTCCGCCTTAAGCTATCTAGTGTTCTATAGATATCTATGCTGGTCACAACCTGGGAGTCTATGTATAGACTGGCTTCTCGTCTACGTCAGACTCAGTGTGCGCACGCATCAAGAAGGTACAAATTGAATCCTGGTCAGAACAACGGGACAGATATACTGCAATATATTTGAATTTGTTAGCCATGCTAGCAATCTAAACAATCAATCCATGCCTAAGTTAGCTATGTAAAAGGTGAAAGACTCACACTCACAGCCATGCTGATTTGGCAAAATGACATCTAGCCATTTTCATTTGAAACAGCTTTAAGTCAGGCGAATGCCATGGTTTCTCCATAGAGCCCTGTTGTACTTTTAGTCAGGGGAATGAATGAATGAAAACTTTATTTAACAGATTGCAGAATGGGTACAATACAGTACGGCTCAATACACGGCTCAATACACACAATTGTTAAGGGGATGCAGACCAGAGAAAGACGTTTGTCTTGTTTACATCAGGGTCCCCCATTTTCAATTCATAGTGCATTGCTATGGTTTATTTTTGTCAGGGGAGTGCTATGGTTTCTCCATAGAGCTCCGTTATACGTTTAATCAGAGGAGTGCCATGGTTTCTCCATAGAGCCCTGGTATACTGTACTTTTACATTTACATTTACATTTAGTCATTTAGCTGACGCTTTTATCCAAAGCGACTTACAAGTTCTGTACGACAAGTCATCAGGAAGGGCACAAATCTATCAGCTGAGTAACAATGTCCATCAAAGTGTTGAGTGCTACAGTGTAGGTTAGTTTATTAGGACAAGTGCATGCCAATATGGTTAGTTATGGTTAGTGTAACTGAGGGGTACAATTCCCTGACTGTATTGATAAGTATGGTATCATTAAACCACTACCGCTTTATGTACTTTAACTGCTGGCCATACAGTACACAATATCTAAATATGATGAACACTTTCCCACCATGAAACCAGGTCCACACAAAGGTAATAATCAAATATTTAATATATAGCAAAAGGTACATATAATATTCACCATTACGTTTATGATTTGAATGCTCTTGTAAGGCAAATGAGTACTCGTAGGCAAATCAACACTGAATGTCCAATCTCTGGTTATGCAGGAAGCAAGTATACAACCTGGCTCTTAGGGAATTATATCTATGGTCACTTAATGATTATAGCTGGATATACTGTAGGGGTCCTCCCGGTTGTAGGCCGGTAGGGGGGGTAGGAGAGCCGTCGGCAGTATCCCGTCTGGTCAACGATGTCTAGGGAGACTTCACGTACAGAAGACAGTGCAGTAGAATCTTGATCCACAGATGAATACACCTTGGCTCTCTTGTAGGCTGTAGCTGTAGCTGTAGCTGTAGCTCCACAGTGAAGAAGAAGCGAGGCGACCTCAGTCTGGTCTGAGCGCCGTCTCACCTTGACTCCTTTCGGGGTAGATCCAACACTCACCGGTGTTGGCGATTATCCGCTCCACAAATCAAAGTACCAAAGCAAATATATATTCCATGCCGCATAGGGCTCAGCAGTCGTCGGGTAGGTAATCCAATGTACAGGTCCACTCGGTCCTCGCCTAGAACTCCTCGGATGAAAGCACCACGTGTGGTCTTCCCCATCTGGTTAAGACTCTAGATAACACGAGGAAGCGATGGGGGTGCTGCTCATTTTAGAACTCTAACCGCACGATGCACCATACATAATAGACTATTATTACTTAATAGAAATACGGTGCCAAACTCTGACAATTCAGCTATTAATTCGCACGAGGTCTCAATGCTATTCTAAGGCCAAACAGGCCATACTACACCGCACGCGGTATCGTGGGGTGAGGCTTCACGTTCTGTTACTTAGTTGGGTAGAAGGGTAAAGGACTAAGGGATAAGAGGACGTCTACATTTCTTGCGCCATATTTATATGCACGTGAACAAATAGTGCCACTCTCTTTTCGGTAGCCGTATTCCTGCGCAGAGCCGGGGCTAGTAGAGACATGTTTCGTCGGTACCATTGAACTTGGCTCCAAGGGGCTTGTCTCCTGGCGCCATGTTCTTGTCCAATAAGAGAATGAACTATTATGGGCTAGTAGACTAAAGGGATATTCCGTGTATATGTACAAGGAATATACAAGGGATATCAAACGATATACAAATACTATTCAATACATATCCATAAATAAATATATATATTCGGTTTAATCTGATCCTTCACAACAGCCGCCCCCTAATTAGTCCCACCTAATTAGCTAAGCAGAGACAGATTAACCGCACTGTCCACTACTCAATGTCCGCTGTAAGGGTCAGTCAACTCACAAAGTCATGGGGTCATGGTCGTCATCGATAGTATCGGGGAGCCTTGGCAGTTCTATTAGCCTCGCCACGGGTCGGGTGTAAGTCCGCCCTTGGACGAGCACTTCAGCTGCTCGGACCTTTCCATCGGCACCGGTGATCACTTTGCTTACGCGGCCAGCCGGCCACATAGCTCGGGGTAGTGACTGGTCGAAAATCATGACGACTGTTCCTTCTGTCAAATTGTCTCTCTCTTTTACCCACTTCTGGCGGGTCTGTAGAGACGGTAGGTAGTGGAGTAGGAAGCTGTTCCAAAACTTGTCAGCCAGTACTTGACTGTACCTCCACATTCTTCGGCCGTTCGCTTCTTCAGGCCTGTACATTGTCTGGGGTAGCGCGGGGTCCAGCCGCCCCATCAAGAGTGTGTTGGGGGTGACTGGGTCGACATCTGCTACATCACTTGAGACGTAACCGAGGGGCTTTGAGTTCAATACTCCCTCGATCTCCGTGAGGACTGCCATTAGGACTTCTTCCGCCACGGTCTGGGCCCCAAGCACGGCGTACAGGGCTGTCTTTATGGAACGTACTTCTCGTTCCCAGGTTCCACCGAAGTGAGGTGCGTTCGGGGGGTTAAACTGGAAGTCAATCTGGGATGGAGCGAGGTGGGTCTTAAGTTCTGGGCCCATAGCTTGGAAGCTCTCTCTCAGCTCTCTTTCTCCGCCTTTGAAGTTTGTCCCGTGATCAGACAACAATGTAGACGGTTTTCCTTTCCGTGATGTGAATCTTCGGAAGGCCATAAGGAATGAGTCTGTGCTCATGGTTGAAAGGAGTTCGATATGTATCGCTCTGGTGGTCATGCATTTGAATACAATACCCCACCGCTTCTCGGTTCCTCTTCCTTTCTTTATATACAGCGGGCCGAAACAGTCCATACCGGTGGAGTGAAAAGGCTTGTCGCCGAGTCGGAGGCGACAGGGAGGTAGGTCAGCCATCCGGGGTATACTGGGCTGGGCTCGCCACTTACGACAGTCTAAACAGGTTCGCTGGAAGCGCCGCACTGCTTCTCTCCCTTGCAGTATCCAATAACGACGTCTGATCTCCGCGAAGACTCTCTCTGCCCCTGCGTGGTGCACATCCTCGTCGTATTTCTTTATGATCAGCTCTGTGACCTTGTGTCGGCTGTTCAAGACTATCGGGTACTTGACGTCATCCGGTAAGTCTGGGGCTCTCCGCAGACGACCACCCACTCTGATGAGACTATGGGCGTCACTCTCGGGTGCCAGGTGGAGCAGTCTGCTGTCTGATGGGACGGGCTTTGCTCCCTGTAGACAGGCTAGCTCATCGGGGAACGAGTCTCTCTGGGCTCGTTGTAGTAGAAGGAGTTCTGCTTCTTCGTAGTCAGCTGCTGAAATGTCAGTGGTGGGCTGAACCTCTGGGTGGTGCCACAGAAATGTCTTTAGCTGCGCACTCTCTAGAGTGAGGCAATCGTCTAGAACCGGGTCTGTGGGGACGAGTGTGTGTGTCAACCCACAGAACATAGGTTTCTTGTTCTCTGCCTCCTCTTTACTCGCCTCCCGTGGGGTGGGTGTAGGCCACTCTTCTTCGGGGAGCTTGAGGAACTCTGGCCCGTCACTGTAGAGGTTGTGACGGGTGAGGTCATCCAGGGACATTCCCCGGGTGATGACGTCAGCTGGGTTGTGTTTGGTGTCCACATACCTCCAGCTGGTTACTTCTGTTAACTCTTGAATCTCGGTGACTCTGACTCCCACGAAGCCCTTGTATCTGCACGAATCAGACCGGATCCATGTGAGTACGGTCGTGGAGTCTGACCACAAGATTGTTCTTTGTACCGGGATGGTGAGTTCACGTTGGATTAGCGTGGCGAGTTGCGCTCCTGCTAGGGCTGCGCAGAGCTCTAGACGCGGGATAGATTGTTGCTTGCGTGGGGCTATTCTTGAGCGAGCCAGGATGAAAGCAGTATGTATTTCTCCTCCCTCCTCTCGGGCACGCAAGTAGGCCACCGAACCGTAGGCTACTTCGGAGGCGTCGCTGAATACGTGCAGGTCGATCTTGCATGTCTCTGGCCTCACTGTGGGTGGGAAGTAGCTGCGGCGTATATTAACACCTGGGAGTGAGCGGAGTTCCGTCTCCCACTCTCTCCATGTGGATGCAAGGTGTTCGGGTATGGGATCGTCCCAGCCCTGGTCCTTGTCCCATAGCGCTCTTACAATCATCTTTGCCCTGGTGGTGTAAGGTAGAATACATCCCAACGGGTCATATTGTCTGGCGAGTGTTCTGTATACACTCCGTCTGGTGGTCGGTATTGCCGTCGACCTTCCCTGCTCCTTGATCAGGGGTTTGTGTCTATAATGGAGCGAGTCTGTTTTGAAGCGCCAGACTAGTCCTAGTGTCATTTATTGGGCTTCTCCTGGGATGGTCGCCATCCAGGTGTCGCTGCTCGCTGCCTTATCATCGGGGGAGAGGCTGCGCAGTACTTGCGGGTCGCTGCTGGCCCACTGCCTGAGATCAAAGCCGCCTTTGATCAGGGAGGCGCGGAGCTTGAGTAGGAGAGCCTCGGCTTCTTCTGGCGTCGAGACGCTTTGTAAACAGTTGTCCACGTAGAAACTATTTGTCACACTTTGTTGGACCTCTTCATCTGCTGCTGGGTCCTCTGCGACGTGTTTTTGTAGTGCAAACGTAGCACAGCATGGGCTGCATGTGGTTCCGAAAGAAAGGACTTCCCATTGATAGATGGCTGGGTGCTCATCTCCGATCCTCTCTCTCCATAGGAACCGCAGCAGGGGCTTGTCCTCCTCCACTAGTCTCACCTGCAGGAACATCCCTTTGATGTCGCCGCTGATAGCCACCTTGTCCTGGCGGAAGCGTAGTAGCACGCCTAGTAGGGAGGGGCCGAGTGTTGGGCCGGCCAAGAGTTCTTTATTCAGATTTTGTGATCCGATCTGGTAGCTGCAGTTAAACACTATGCGATCCTTGCCGTTGTGGTGGACCTTGTGGTGCGGCACGTACCATGATTCGGTCGTCTGATCGGCCTCTTTAATGTCAATTTTCTTTATGTGTCCCGCTGTGATTAATTTGTTAATCTCAGCGCGGTACACAGCTTCTTGACCGGGGTCTTTGGCTAGGCGCCGCTCTGTGTTCAATAGATACCGCTCCGTCGCCTCTTTTGTGGCGTGAAAGGTGGGCATTCCCTCTCGCCTCAGGAGTGGAGTTGCGTATCTCATCACTCCGTTGACGTTGACTCTCTTTGTCCCGTGCTCGAGGAGGGCTATAGCGTAGATATCTTCCTTAGAACGAATGTCTTTCTTTTCGTTCTTAAAGGGCATTGTCTCTAGTGTCCATAGCCTCTCGACATGCTGCAGGAGTGTGGTGTCTCCTTCTGTCGCTCTGGAGTGGAGGCAGCTAGTGGCTGCTGTTCGGTTAAGATACTTGGCGAGGGGGCCTTGTAATGTCCATCCTAGGCGGGTCTCGACTGCTGCAGGACAACCTCTGGGTCCTGTATGGACCCGGTCTATCGGGACTATGAGGTCTGCATGGTCGGAGCCTATCAGCAGGGTCGGGGTGGCACCGTCTATGAGCGGGATAGGGAGTTGACGCAGGTGCACATATTTATCCATCAGCTTGGCGATGGGGTAGGTGTACTGCGAGAGTCCTATTTCTTGGCTGGTGAAAGCATTAGTAATCCTATACCGTCTCTCGGGCTGCCCGCTGGCTGCGATAGTGAAGGAGACATTCTCGCCCTTTATCGTCTTTAGATCTCTTCTTATTGTCCGAATCGTCATCTGGTTCTCGCTCCCCCGTAGCCCCAGCTGGGCCGCAGCGGACGTGAGGAGAAGGGTCTTCTCTGACCCGTCATCAAGGACGGCGTAAGTGTCCATGACCTTATCTTGGTAACTCAGTGTTAAACGGACCACCTTTAAGAGCACCTGGGCGCCGCTGCTGCTAGCGGGGTCAATGTACATAACACTTGCCTTTGTGCTGCTGGATGGTGCAGGCTTTCTTTTGTTACTGTCGTGTAGGACATCTAGATGGGCTCCGTCACACCGACTACACCTCTTCTTGAGGCGGCACTCGGCTGCCATGTGACTGCGCGCACATCGGTAACAGCGCCTGTTGGACTTTATCCAGTGACTCACTTCTTCAGCGGTCATCTTCTTGAACTGGTCACATTGTGACAACCAGTGTTCCTTCTCGCAGTACGGGCACACCATCTTCCACTTCTCTTTCATCGAGGGGGTACTGTGGTTCTTGCTGCTCGGTACTGATTCTGATTGGTGCATGACAGTCACCGATCTTCGGCCATCGTTTACTCTCCTAGGTCCCTCTCTGGAGCTGGGTGTGCTCCGCACGAACGTATCCAGCCGTAGGCTGCTGACTTCTCTCGCCAGGAAGTCGGCTAGGTCTAGGAGGGATGGTTCGGGACCGTTAGGATCACGGTGGTCTCTTTGCCGCCTGAAGCGCTCCTGTCGGGCGGGCGGCAGCTTCTCTAAAATCCTCTCGACGTTCGAGTTTGCGTATAGTTTGTGCATACCCTTTTCTCGTTGCGCCCCCAGCATCCCTACCAGGGATTGTACTTTGATAGACAGGTCGTCTAGTGAGCGATTGTCTGTTGCTGGGGGTAGGCGGTCAATATGCCTTATCTCTTGTATTACGTAATCCCATATACGTCCATATCTTTGGTCTAGTGCTGCTAGAGCCGCTGTGTATGGGGTAGTAGAGGTGGCATAGGCCAGCGCTATGTTGTGCGCTCTGGGCACTTTCAGGTGCTTCAATAGGATCGCATACTTGTGGCGTTCATCAGCTACATCCACCATCATTGTCTCTAAGCACATCCGTAGCTCCGTGTACTGTGCTCGGTTCTCATGGGTGAAGTCTGGAAACGTCGGTGTGCCAATGTATGACGCCGTGGATGGCTGGCACATCGGTGAGCGTTGGAAGAGAGGCCTCCTGGGCGAGTCTCCTCTTCCGCCTCTCGGTGGGCTGGTACTGGCTGGGTACCATGGCCCGCTGGTCCAGGTGCTATTCCTCGGGACTGGTCGTGCGTCATGCTCACCCGTGAATCGAGTCGGGGGTCTGTAGCGCAGAGCCGCGGGGGTATAGCCTGGGCTGTACTGGACCTCCTGGTCCTGTGGAGTAATGTGCTGCTGTCGGGCTTGACTCTCCTCTTCTCCCTCTTCTTCTTCTGCCAGGTCTTCTAGATCCTGTAGTCATCTATTTAGCCTCTCCGCGGTGTCCGCCGTTCCTTCCTTGTAGCTGGGTCTCACTTGGACCGGTCGGGGAAGGAGTTCGGAGGGGGGTGTAGACTCTCTCTGGTGGTCGAGTTCAAGGTCGCCTGCTCGGTCAGGGGAGGGTGCCCTTGACACGTGTCTTGACGAGGCCCTGGAACCCCTTGTGGAGGGAGGGGGTGTTGCCCTGGTGATCAGCTGCTCCATTAGCTGCGCTTGTAGTCTGTCGCGCTCGGCTTGTAGTCTGCCGCGCTCGGCTTCGCGCTTGGTGAGATCTGCTTCTCTTTGGGCACCGGCAGCGGCACGCTGGGTGTCGGCCCGGTCTCTTGCCATATTCTCTTCCGTCTGAAGGCGTCTCATCTCCAGACGTATGCGCTCTTCTTCGCCCCGTTGCTGCGCTTGGAGGCGTTCTCTTTCAATGGTAGAATGTTCGCGCTCGCTAAGCGTCTGTGCTTGGAGTCGATCGCGTTCACCCTGAAGTCGATCGCGTTCACCCTGAAGTCGATCGCGTTCGGTAGAGGCTGTCAGGGTGGCGAGGAACGCCTGTGACAGCATCCTCTCTGCCTCGCTTGGGGAAGACGCTTGTTGAGGTGATCCGCTCCTGGCAGTACCGGTCGGGGATGCGTTCCCCTGCGGGGAGTCCTGGAGTTCTATCTCCTCGGCGCTCTCCTCATCTTGTTCCGTGCAGAGTTCCATCTCTGAAGGGTTGTCTTGCTCCCATAGCTCTTGGGGGACTACTTCTTCGGTCTTGGCGGGGGGTAAAGTCGTGTCAGTTCCCTCCTGGTCCCCACCGTGAGCTTGGTCAGTTACATTAGAACCCACTAGGGCCTCTGTGGTCGGGGTATCCTGGTTGATAGGGTCGGACATAATTTTACTTTCTACTTTTACCGCGTTTACCGTTTGTAGAAGACTAGGTAGTATACCGGCAGCGTAATCCTCTAAGTACTGAGGTGGCTGTCGTCTACGCTGCGGGCGTTCTACTTTAGGAGGACCGTTTCGTGGAGTGTTCATCATAGGCCATTTCAATATTAATACCACTATATTAATATTACACTAATTACCCTCCGGCTCGAAGGACCAATTGTAACTGAGGGGTACAATTCCCTGACTGTATTGATAAGTATGGTATCATTAAACCACTACCGCTTTATGTACTTTAACTACTGGCCATACAGTACACAATATCTAAATATGATGAACACTTTCCCACCATGAAACCAGGTCCACACAAAGGTAATAATCAAATATTTAATATATAGCAAAAGGTACATATAATATTCACCATTACGTTTATGATTTGAATGCTCTTGTAAGGCAAATGAGTACTCGTAGGCAAATCAACACTGAATGTCCAATCTCTGGTTACGCAGGAAGCAAGTATACAACCTGGCTCTTAGGGAATTATATCTATGGTCACTTAATGATTATAGCTGGATATACTGTAGGGGTCCTCCCGGTTGTAGGCCGGTAGGGGGGGGTAGGAGAGCCGTCGGCAGTATCCCGTCTGGTCAACGATGTCTAGGGAGACTTCACGTACAGAAGACAGTGCAGTAGAATCTTGATCCACAGATGAATACACCTTGGCTCTCTTGTAGGCTGTAGCTGTAGCTGTAGCTGTAGCTCCACAGTGAAGAAGAAGCGAGGCGACCTCAGTCTGGTCTGAGCGCCGTCTCACCTTGACTCCTTTCGGGGTAGATCCAACACTCACCGGTGTTGGCGATTATCCGCTCCACAAATCAAAGTACCAAAGCAAATATATATTCCATGCCGCATAGGGCTCAGCAGTCGTCGGGTAGGTAATCCAATGTACAGGTCCACTCGGTCCTCGCCTAGAACTCCTCGGATAAAAGCACCACGTGTGGTCTGCCCAACCTGGTTAAGACTCTAGATAACACGAGGAAGCGATGGGGGTGCTGCTCACTTTAGAACTCTAACCGCACGATGCACCATACATAATAGACTATTATTACTTAATAGAAATACGGTGCCAAACTCTGACAATTCAGCTATTAATTCGCACGAGGTCTCAATGCTATTCTAAGGCCAAACAGGCCATACTACACCGCACGCGGTATCGTGGGGTGAGGCTTCACGTTCTGTTACTTAGTTGGGTAGAAGGGTAAAGGACTAAGGGATAAGAGGACGTCTACATTTCTTGCGCCATATTTATATGCACTCTCTTTTCGGTAGCCGTATTCCTGCGCAGAGCCGGGGCTAGTAGAGACATGTTTCGTCGGTACCATTGAACTTGGCTCCAAGGGGCTTGTCTCCTGGCGCCAGGTTCTTGTCCAATAAGAGAATGAACTATTATGGGCTAGTAGACTAAAGGGATATTCCGTGTATATGTACAAGGAATATACAAGGGATATCAAACGATATACAAATACTATTCAATACATATCCATAAATAAATATATATATTCGGTTTAATCTGATCCTTCACAACAGTTAGATTATTATTATTATTATTATTATTTTTTTTTTTTTGTCAGGGCAGTGCCATGGTTTCTCCATAGGGCCCTGGTATACATTACATTTAGTCAGGGGAGTGCCATGGTTTCTCCATAGAGCCCTGCTATACAGTACTTTTAGTCAGGGGAGTGCCATGGTTTCTCCATAGAGCCCTGCTATACAGTACGTTTAGTCAGGCGAGTGCCATGGTTTCTCCATAGAGCCCTGATATACAGTACGTTTAGTCAGGCGAGTGCCATGGTTTCTCCATATAACCCTGGTATACAGTACATTACATTTAGTCAGGGGAGTGCCATGGTTTCTCCATAGAGCCCTGCTATACAGTACTTTTAGTCAGGGGAGTGCCATGGTTTCTCCATAGAGCCCTGCTATACAGTACTTTTAGTCAGGCGGGTGCCATGGTTTCTCCATAGAGCCCTGCTATACAGTACTTTTAGTCAGGCGGGTGCCATGGTTTCTCCATAGAGCCCTGCTATACAGTACTTTTAGTCAGGCGGGTGCCATGGTTTCTCCATAGAGCCCTGCTATACAGTACTTTTAGTCAGGCGGGTGCCATGGTTTCTCCATGAGCCCTGTTATACAGTACTTTTAGTCAGGTGGGTGCCATGGTTTCTCCATAGAGCCCTGCTATACAGTACTTTTAGTCAGGCGGGTGCCATGGTTTCTCCATAGAGCCCTGCTATACAGTACTTTTAGTCAGGTGGGTGCCATGGTTTCTCCATAGAGCCCTGCTATACAGTACTTTTAGTCAGGCGGATGCCATGGTTTCTCCATAGAGCCCTGTTGTACCACCGCAGCTCAACACAGCTAGAAGGCAACTCGGTTGCGTGATGCAGTGGGTATTACTGATTGGCTCAAACACAAACACACACAAAAAAAGTGTTTACAAACAAGAAACCCTATTGGAAGCAGAACTTGTTAGCACCCGTTGGATGATGCCACGAAGCTTGGAATTGTCTCTTTCCAACAGTAAGCGTGCATTCTTATCGTTGCAGGCTGCGGCTGCCTGTTAATTCATTAAATTCTCAAGAGCACATAAGATGATCGAAATCCTGTGTCCACACGGTATAATCTATGCACACTGTATAATCTCACTGATTGCACACCATCCACTATTATCTCAGCGGTTTCAAGCATGGGCATAATATCAGTATGATTTGTTTTGGTTAGCCTGAATGCAGCACTGGCCTATATTATTTTGGGTTAAAACCCTGGGTGCTTTGTCCAGACACTCCTCTGTGGTATGAGACTCAACGTACTGCACTCCGGTGCACAAGATGACAAGTGTGCCGTTCCTCATAACATCTGACCTTCTTCTCTGAAGCGTCTATCATCCTTAAACACATTTTTGCACTCCTGCCAGCCTCGCTGAAAACACACGCACACCTCTTAATCTGTATGTACCTGTAGGCCTGAATCCTGAATCCCCCCCCTTACCTCCTCCCCTTGTCTCTCCTGCAACCTCTCTATCTATTGGTCGGGGAGTTTTCACACATAAATCAGTTGGGTACACATGCCCTGGGCCCTATCTCTCTCAGCTCTTATCAGTGAGAGAGGGGTGAAGGAAAACACTGAGGAATATAAATCAAAACAGAGAGCAGTTAATTCGCTTTCCTTCGTTATCCCGGCCGGTGGTTCCTCGGGTACGCGCGGGTCGGCCGCGGCAGCGTACATACCGCGGTTTACTGACAGGAAGAGGAGTGCGTAACTCTTAATAAACCCGCGAGGCGTGTGTTTGTTCGCGTGGGCGGCCCGAGAGACACACTTTGTGCGGGTTTTCCTCTCCCCTGTCACCACCCAGACTCCTCAGTATTCCCCATCTGTCTGCTACTCCTCCATTTGCAGTGTTCTCCCCGAGGGCGACTTCCGCTGTCGGAAAAAAAATACACCATTTCACTATAACTTATAGTCACACGGCCGTAAATGACTTACTTATCAGCACCTGCACATGAGTAGCAAGACGATGTATGCAAGGTGTTGCTGTGTGTTGTGTGGAAACCCCTGGGAGTCTATAAGGCACTGGTCACACCCTGGGAGTCTAGAAGGCACTGGCCACAAAGTTTTGGTTCTGATGTATAGACTGGCTTCTCGTCCATTTTTGTATCTACACTTGACGTGACTGTAAATGAGGCAAACCTCAGTTGCCTTTCGAGTTTAAATAAAGGTTTGAAGAAATTTGAATCAGAGTCCACACACTGCACTGCTCACACACCCAGGGCTCAAGGTAGGCTACATAGACAACATAGAGGAGCTTGGACATGTATGGGAAAGTGATTCCATTTTGGATCTCTTGACACGCATGCTTTTGTGTTTGGTGAGGAGCACGGCAAGAAAATAGGTGAGCTGCTTTATAAAGGGCTTGTATTGGTTGGGGTGGTGTTGACCTGGGAGTCCCAAGTTAAATTCCAGACATCCAAATAACATCTAGATGATCCGGTTCTATTTTTGGTCTATTGCTAGGCAACAGCCACCACTTCACTTGACTCCTTGTCTGCTTTGCTGCTGTGCTTACCAATGTCAAAACGTGTGTGAGAGAGAGAGAGAGAGAGAGAGAGAGAGAGAGAGAGAGAGAGAGAGAGAGAGAGAGAGAGAGAGAGAGAGAGAGAGAGAGAGAGAGAGAGAGAGAGAAAAAGAGGACATGAAACATGAAACACATTGATATAGCCAAAATGTAATTGATATAGAAAACATTTGATTGATATAGCCAACATTTTATTGATATAGCTTGGTTGGTCTATACCTTACTGTGCTGTAGGCTACTACAGTACGAATCTGGGCACATACATGCACGCTAAACCTGGTCCTTTATTTCCAGAATGAAATCAATCAAACAGCCAAAAGCAAATACAAAACATTTAAGCATATTTCTCGACATGCGAATAACGCACCGTACAAACAGTTAATACAGTGAAATGCTAATCAGCAACAGTAGTGAATTGCCAACCTGTTGTCAAAGAAGAAGGTGATCATTCATGTATAACAGACAACATGGTTTTTGTAATGGTTACATCCTCTTGGCGGTATCATTATTCGTGCACAGCTTGTCACTAGAGTGCTTTTTTCACATTCTTCCCCTGGAGAGGGAGAGGAGAGGGTCTCTGTACTTCCCTGAAATCTGAGTGGCATGTGTTGGAATTTCTGGTAAATATCAATGGGTGCTTGTTGCTAATTTGCATATGCGTGCATTCTCAATGAGGGTAAAGGTATAGAGATGCTGCTAAGCCATTTTCAGTAGTTTATTGAAGGAAATTGGTGAAAAAAAACACATTTATACAAATTGTTATGTATAATTTTTAAGAGTTTGAAATACATCTCGACTAGGCGATCTTTAATGCAAGACAAATCACAGAAGCAGAAGCAGTAAAACACCTGTTTTAGTCGTGGTCTGAAGTGCAGTTTTAATGCATTCAGTGCAAATTTGGGATGCACATCGATTTTCAAATATTCTAATAGTTGTTCGATTATATATATTTGTATAGCTAATGCGAATATTGTTTTGTAAGTATAAAATATATCTGGATCTGTGTGTAGAATATGAATCGCAACAGATCAGAGCCATAAGAATAGGAAGGAAGTCAAGGCCTGGTATCTAATAAAACTCTCTGATCTGAAAGAAAGCCTGGTTTAGTGAGACATAAACAGTTCCCAGCGTCACCTCCAGCAACCTCAGAGATCAGAGGGTCTCTAATTATCTCTTCACAAATCAGGGAAGTGTGGAAACAGATTACTGCGGACCACATTTTGACCCAAGTGGGAAAACCAATAGATCTGGATTTCAATGTTCATCGTGCATTTGGCTGTTCCAGACAGCCGTGCTCACGCATCCGTTTAATGTGTGGCGTAGATTAAAGGGATGCTGTGCCTCTCTGTGGCTCACTGAGTTCTCAAAGTGAGAACAAACAGCCAGATACAGCTCTCTGACTTCAGAGTCTCTCTCTCTCTCTCTCTCTCTCTCTCTCTCTCTCTCTCTCTCTCTCTCTCTCTCTCTCCTCTCTCTCTCTCTCTCCTTGGTAATTCTTCAATAGACCCACATTGGCTCCCTTACAAAGAACAGATTGTAGGGTGCGGAGCTGTTGTGTCTATGGCAGCCTGTTAAATGCAGTCGTACTTTCAAACATCTAATTTTTTAAACCTTTCGCTACCACACTACATAAGGTTAACCCTTTCACTACCACACCACAGAGGGTTAAGCCTTTCACTACCGCTTAAGCGCCTGCAGTGTGGTAGTGAAAGGTTAACCTTCTGTAGTGGGGTAGTGCAAGGGTTAATGTCCCGTCTACCTCTTGTAAACATCTATCACTTTAAATGTCCCCTATGCTTTTTCCCCATGACCTTTTATGATGTGTTTGCTGCGTTCCTGTTTAAATTAATTAAATGAAGGAGTGAAGGCCTGCCTGCAAGTGATGCAGTGTTCATAGACCCGGCAAAGAGACAGGGAATATGGTATACTGAACATGAATATATATGTGTGTAGACTGAACAGGAGGATATGTGTAGACTGAACAGGAATATATATGTGTGTAGACTGAACATTAGGATATGTGTAGACTGAACAGGAGGATGATATGTGTAGACTGCACATGCATATACATGTGTAGACTGAACATGCATATACATGTGTAGACTGAACATGCATATACATGTGTAGACTGAACAGGAATATACATGTGTGTAGACTGAACATTAGGATATGTGTAGACTGAACAGGAGGATGATATGTGTAGACTGCACATGCATATACATGTGTAGACTGAACAGGAATATACATGTGTAGACTGAACAGGAATATACATGTGTGTAGACTGAACAGGAATATATATGTGTAGACTGAACAGGAAGATATATGTGTAGACTGAACAGGAGGATGATATGTGTAGACTGCACAGGAGGAGGATATGTGTAGACTGAACAGGAGGATATGTGTAGACTGAACAGGAGGAGGATATGTGTAGACTGAACAGGAGGAGGATATGTGTAGACTGGAGGATATGTGTAGACTGAACAGGAGGAGGATATGTGTAGACTGGAGGATATGTGTAGACTGCACATGCATTATACATGTGTAGACTGAACAGGAATATACATTTGTAGACTGAACAGGAAGATATATGTGTAGACTGCACAGGAATATACATTTGTAGACTGAACAGGAAGATATATGTGTAGACTGAACAGGAGGATACATGTGTAGACTGAACAGGAAGACTGAACAGGAATTTGTAATTATGTTTTTAAATTGTCCATAGGATAGTGGAGTATTGATTAGCGTGCGTTGAATATCATTCCAAGAAGATGGGGCATTAAAACAAAAGGCTGACTTTCCAAATGCAGTCTGTACTCTGGGGACATAAGACAGTCATTTGAGCGTGTCAGATAGGATCCATAATTCCAGGCTAGCATAGTGATATAAGGTGGTCATTTCCCGACAGTGGCCTTAAAGATAAACAGATACACGTCTCCATAATCCAAGACAGATAGAAACACTGTTGCAATGACCCTCTTTCTGCTAATCATTGGGAAGCTGGTTCTCTTCCTGTACAAGAAGCCAATTATTTGACCACAATTGACTGGCTAGATTGCCTACTGTACATGGTATATGTAAATGTCTCATCAAGCCAGATGCCAATATGTATAGACAGTCAATGTAAAGAATTTCTCCCTAGAGAATATCATTCATCTTGTTTTGTTTGCATTAAGTACAAGCTTAATAAGCCAATACGCACATCTTGAAGAGCATTGAATGAGAGTTGCAGCTTCTCAATGGCTAGTTGTACAGAATCAGCAATACATTAGACAATGGTGTCATCAGCATAAAGATGGACTTGACATCCACTCAAATATGAGACAATATCAATAAACGACAACTTATTTGGGGTATTTCTTTTAATAAATACATTTTTTTATTTAAATTTTAAACCTGGACCCTATTTTTCCCGTTGTGTGAGATCTAAATGAATAATAGAGACAGAAATGTTTCTAAATGGTCCAGTATTGAGGGAGACCGCTTCAGCCAGCAGGCGCAATACGGGCTGCAATGTAATCGCACGGGACAAACATGCATGTCAAAGTACGTCCACTAAAATATATATTTTTATTTGCTATGACAGACTCAGACTGTCATATATGTCTGACAGCATTGTGTAAAGGATCCCTGGAGAGACAGACCTTTGTGTTTACGCTCCTTCCGGTCTCTGACTTCAGGTGCAGATCAGATCTTTATCCTCATTTATTTATTATTTTCTTACTATATTTTTATTCTATTATTATTTTATTATCCTGCCGGTACCTCTCCTCACCCGCTCCTGTTGCTGCTTTGGCACACAAACCTCCCCACGGGGACAAATAAATATCCATCTTATCGTATCTTAGCCTCATTATTATTCCCGTCATGGAGAACTCTCATGGGTCAGGCCAGGGCTACAGATCAGAGGGAATCACTTATTTGTGCTGCTGCGGCCAACTAAACACAAGGTCAGTGAGGAAGGATGGGCGATGGGGCTGTGAGGGGGGAAGCAACAACAACAAACAAACCAACAACAAACAAACAATATTCAGAAGGCCATGCCATATCTGTTTAGGACTGGGGAAGCACATATTAAATAATCATATTGGTGTTCATCATATTGGACTGCATGGTTTCAGTTTCAGTTTCAGTTGAAACTTTATTTGAACAGGGACAGCACACATTAATGAACATAAAAGTAAAGTAAAGTAAAAGTAGTGTTAGCCAAAGCAAATTATCGACTGTTGTCCCTGGGCCTGGTGTTAAAAGCCGCTAAAAAAGAAAGCATAATGGCATACAGTTAATTAAGAACAGGTTAAAAACACATCATGCAAAATATATACAGCAGACATGTATAGACAATGTACAAACAAACAATACTACTACATATTAGGTACAGGCAAGCATATAGGGTTAGAGTTCTGCAGGGCTGTTGTGTTCACATGTGTAGTTATTTCTTAACCATGTTTTGAAAGTGTGTTTGAATGTCTTGGTAATGTCAAATGCTATACAATCATCAAAAGTGAAATTGCAACTTTCAAATTACATTCTTACTGTAGATATTTTTCAGATTTTTTTTGTGAGAAACCTGATTTAAAAGGTATAGTTGTGATTGTTTTAACCCCTGGCCCTATTTCTTACTCACTAATTATGATGTTGATTGGTGGAGTCATTTCTCAGAGCAATCCATGCTGTTCCTCACACTAGCTCCACAAACCAATGCAAAGTCAATGCATGGGGTCACGCTCCTGCCTGTACAAGCTGTCAGTCACTGAAATGGCTGAAATTCAAGTCAGCCTGTACAGACATGAGCGTGACCCCATTGACTTTGCATTGGTTTGTGGCTAACGATCTGGAGCTTGTCTGAGGAACAGCATGTATTGTGCTGAGAAACGACTCCAATCAACATCATCCTTGGTACGTAAGAAATAAGGCTACCCTTTCCCCGACAATAACGTCGTACAACGGGTTTCAAGTTCATGCGAATTCTGCCAATAACGGCGTACGACGTGATTCTGATCATAATTTCATATTTTCGCCATGGTATTCATATTTCACTCACGGAGCCTTGTCGGATGCTGTGTGAGCCAGCACAACTCTGCAACGCTTCAATACTGCCACCTGGTGGCTGATCGGCGAGTTGCAACCGGAAGTGGATCTCTTGTGATCCCGGTGCGTCTCCCTATTCCGTCCGGCCACTCGTTTATCGTCGCGGGACTCAATACACACACCGTGGATATGGATCTTTGCCATAACTCAATAATCTACATTTGGGCGTGTATTAGTAATATACAAACCGGAAATGGATCGCCTAGATCCCCACCACATAACTGGGATCTGTTTGCTCCACTCTCATCGCCCAACGGTACGAGGAGACTGACGTGAGTTTCAGCGTTTTTGTTTATCATTTTTGATACAAACTGCTCTGATCAATATATCACCCATACTACATGAAGCATCTAACGACTATCACAGAATTATAAACGACCCCCCCCCCCCCCTCCGTTCACCCGCGCATGATCAGTCAGACTCATAACCCTTAGGACCATGTACAGTTGAAATTTTTAATATAGCGTCGATCGGTATCAAACTGCATTTGATGATCTAATATATGCATTTGTGCCTATATCTCACGTTCTGGGAAATACTGCAGAAAACGATAAAAACATATTTATACTCTAGACGGTATTTTCGTATGAATGTGTGCATGAAAAAGTAAAACGTTCCTACATCCTGAACGATAGATAATCGATGTTGAATGGGCCATAGTAATGTCAATTTAGCAATACAATTTAAAAAGTTATAGCCCTGCAAAGAAGGTGAACATCTCCATAGACTTACAGTGCTGGCAGAGATCAAACTGTGATGGATATAAGCGTGGCAGAGAATGGGTTAACAGGCAGGCAGAAAAGTGGCAATTTTTTTTGAACTATCCCTTTAATATTAGCTTTTTATTATTAATGCAGACACTGTGCGTCACATTTGCAGACATTACATTGAACCCCACTATACAGTAACACAGATAGACGATATGCTGTACAATAACGATCAATATACCAGAGGGCAGCACATTTCTCATTGTTAGCAGTCTTATGAGAGCACATGTCATGCGTATCGATGTCTTAATGAGAGGACACTATTCACAGGCAGATAACAGGTCACTAACACAATATAGGGAGTGATGACACCATTAGAGTGCACATCCAAAGAATCGTACGTGTCCAAATCACAAGACGTGTTTGTACAGTGAGTTGTCATCCAGCCCGGGTGGATTTAACCCTACGCTGGTGCTAATTTGGGACTGATTGATTGATTGATTGAAATTTGTATTAACAGATTGCAGAATGGGTACAATACAGTACAGCTCAATACAGACAATTGTTAAGGGGATGCAGACCAGAGAAAGACTTTTGTCTTGTTTACATCAGGGTCCCCCATTTTCAATTAATCATAACATATATGACATACATGACATACAGATAGACAGTACTGCTACATCTATACATGTATGAGATACCAGATTTACAAGTACAGTACTGTTTGTGATACAAATAGTTTAAAACAGAGAGTATATACATTTGAAGAAACTGTACATTGGATGAGGTGGGGTGGGGGGGGAACTGTACATAGGAGGTGGTTGGGTGGGTGGGGCGGGGGGGGGGGGGGGGGGGGTTGGGTAGGCGGGGGGGGGGGGGGGGGGTACATTGGATTGTCAACAAAACCTTACTTGGTTCCAAGAAGAGGGTCTTGTGTATTATTGGGTTAGGGCATTTACATTGGATGGGGTTGAGTTAGGACATTTACAGGGGCCAGTTTCGAATTGCAGTCTCCCGTAGGTGCTCCTTGAGAGTGGTTTTAAAAGTGGGTAGTGATTCACATTCCTTTACAGCTGTGGGTAGGGCGTTATTGATGTGGCATAATTGCTAAACGTGTTTAGTCCCTTGTTTGAGCCGAATCTGGGTTTAATATGATTTGTGGAGCTCCCTCTGGTGTTGTGGTCGTGGTATTCACTGACCTTTGGGAAGTATTTTGACATGTACATGGGTACCTTAGTCGTGTAGTGTATCTTGTAGACCAGGCCCATTGCAAGTTGCTGTACTCTGTCGTCTACTCTAAGCCATCCTAGGTTGTCAAAGTGGGCAGGGGTGAGGTGGGTTCTAGGAGTAAGGTCAGTAGTCTGACCATTTTGTTTTGTGATGTTTGTAATTTAGTTTTTTAGCGCCTTTGAGGTGCTTTGGTACCATGAGGTGCAAGCATAGTCGTAGTACCCTTGAATGAGTGCGCCTGCCAGAGTCTTCAGGGTATTCATGTTTACCAGAGAGGAGATCCGGTACAAGAATCTACCGTACTTTTCGGACTATAAGCCGCGGCTTTTCCCCCCATTTTTCGACCCTGCGGCTTATATAACGGTGCGGCTTATATGTGACCAAACCCGCTTTTTTGACTGCATTGAAATTTTATTTGTCTGTTCCCTTATTTGCTAAACTTAATACAACTTGTAAATGAGTTAATTCTTGTTATTTGTCCGACAGTATTGTGTCCCAATGCTACATATGGTAATTAAACATTAAAACACCTGTGGCTTATAGTCCCCTGCGGCTTATATATGTACACATCATTCAATTTAGCTGCTGCAGCTTATATTCAGGTGCGGCTTATAGTGCGAAAAGTACGGTAGTTTGTTGGTTGACTTTTTTTATTACATTGGATGCCATTTTGTCACAGGAAAGATTAGCCTCTAGGACGGAGCCTAGGTATGTAATTTCATCTTTCCTTGTGACAATATTGTCACCCACTGTAACCCACTGGACTCGGTGACAACTAATGCATGCAGGAGGGGGGGGGGGTGAGAGAGAGAGAGAGAGAGAGAGAGAGAGAGAGAGAGAGAGAGAGAGAGAGAGCGAGAGAGAGAGAGAGATAGCGAGAGAGAGAGAAGACAACGTGAGAGGCTTGTACTGTATGTGTCTCAAGGCGTTCCAAATGTCACGTGTGAACCATGCATATTGAAACAGAGGGAAATACAATCAGCGTGGATGTGGGGCTTAAATGTCCCAGCGTCTCATTAGCGTTGTATCGCCAGGGGCGTGAAAACCGGGACAACAGAGACGCGCAATCTGTGACTGCAGGGGGGGGGGGGGGGGGGGGGGTGTCGCTTGTGAACGTGTGATCTCATATTATTCTCCTTTTTGCTACTCAAAGTACTGTCTGTGCCACGCCAGCTTTCAGTCAAATGTGAAACCTACTGTTGCTCCGGACTCATGATCGGAAGATCACCGGTTCGAGCCCCGGTCAAGGCCGTTGTCGGAAAGTGGTGTTGTTGTCCAGCAGGGGGCACTCTGTCCTCTGGAGTCATCAGTAATAATGCCCCTGTTACGGTGATAGGGACACCGTACAGCTGCGAGTGCCGTCCTTCAGATGAGATGCTAAACCGAGGTCCTGCACTGAATTTGGTCGTTAAAGAACCCAGGACGCCTATCGCAAAGAGTAGGGCTTCCCTGACGTTCGTGGCCAAATTCCCAATCAGGTCTCTGACATCAAGGCCACCTAATCATCCCTCCCTCTTAATTGGCTGATATCAATCCCTGTCTCGTGAGCCGTTCAGCCATTGTATAGTGTGATGTGTGCCTGGTGCCAGTGTATGGCAGCCATTGAGCCTGCGTAGCCCAAGGTTGGGTGCTACCAGTGGTGGTGAAGGAGGCAATTTCCACCCTACATTGTGGGGAGTGCTTTGAGTGTCTAGAAAAGCGTTAAATAAATGTAATGATCATTCATTCATTCATTGAACGGAACAGTCGTGTAAGTCTCTCCCTGGCAAAGTGGGCCATGAGTCAAAATGGAGATGTTAGTAAATTTTTCAGCATAGAGGGAGGATGATATGGAGGAATGACTGACAGAAGTGCAGTGTGCTGCAAAGTAATAAAAAGTGAACGGCAGCTTCCGGATAGTTCCCTAACTCCTCAGTTTGAAACGCACCACTTTACTACCAGTACGGCAATGCCAACCACATCACCGCAGTACCGCACAGTTGGGAACGGTATTGCCATGATTGCCATTTAAAATGTCTAAGAATTCATGTTAACAACATAATCTTTTAGGGGAACACAACTCAAATCAAAAATATATAATGTTATTTCCACGGCCTAAGGCAGTTCAATCAATATGTATGAACATGAGCTACTCTATCCCAAAGCCAGAAACCAGATAAGTGAGAATCAAACTTTTGATGTCATCAAGTATAAAGTCTGGAGCTACTCAATGAATGGGAAACTGATTGAGACCCACATATTGTTTGTTTCCAATTTTATGAGCTTTATTCTATAATAGTGGTCTCAGTTCTGAAACAGAAAATGTACCTATGAACTCAGAACATTCCTCATGGTGCTCTGAGTGTCATCTATAAAGTATTTCCCAATTCATTGCAGCTTTATACTTGATGACATCACAAGTTTTAGCACTCTAGTTTTTGGATTTGGGAGAGAATATCTTTCTTAGACCAGAGGAATAACATGTATGAAATTGGGTGTAGTTACCCTTTAAACCGTATTATCATACAAACAAGGGCTTTGTGTTGATTGTATCAATATTTCATGATCAGTGTTGGACATTATACAACGGCATGCAAATATCTCGATTCTGATTGGCTGAAACAGTCAATTTACACGTATGTATCTGTCACAATTCCACGCTCTTGGTCCCAGGACCCGCCCACAACCAAATCACTATCGCTCCGCGTGCGAGTTTAAAAAAAAAACAAGATGGCGGACAATAATCTTTACAAATGGATATGTTGATAGCGTCATAACGACTAAATAATAACCGATTCTGTCACGGCGAATGTCTTAGTCTCTTACACAATGTTGGATTGTGTAATCTATGGGTCATGAGTCATTGTGGAACAAAAGAAAAATCGCGGATTGATTGATTGATTATTTGCAATTTAAAAGAAAAAAATTCTTCCTTGCCCCTGACTGCAGAGCTCACTCTCTCACACTGTCTGGCACACCCACCCACCCACACACCCACACACACACACACACACACACACACACACACACGCACACGCACACGCACACACACACTCACACGCACACGCACACGCACACGCACACACACACTCCTGTCTGCAACGGCGGAGGAGAGTCAGACTGAGAGACATAGAAGCAGCTGAGTGCTGCGCTGTTTTAAGTGAGCATGGCCTATTGAATTGATTTATTGATTGATTGCTAATTGTATTACTGTACGCCTGGTTTCCAACTGTTTAGGCCTTCTAAAGTAGGTTTAAAAAAATAAATAAAAAAATAGGGCGAAGAAAACTTTTTTTTCCCTATAGGGCAAAGAAAACTTTTTAATTTGTTTTAGCTACTTTCTATAGAAGCATCTAAGAATGAAGTTATATAGAAAGTAGGTCTGCATCCCCTTAACAATTGTGTGTATTGAGCCGTACTGTATTGTACCCATTCTGGATCTGGTAATAAAATGTTCAATCAATCAATCAATCATTCCAATAACAACCGCTAACTTCATAATTAAAAACTAAAGAAAAGTTGGATGTGTTAGTTGGTTGGATGTCTTAGTTGAAACACAGTTGGATGTGTTAGTTGGTTGGATGTCTTAGTTGCAAGACAGTTGGATGTGTTAGTTGGTTGGATGTCTTAGTTGAAAGACAGTTGGATGTGTTAGTTGGTTAGATGTCTTAGTTGAAAGACAGTTGGATGTGTTAGTTGGTTGGATGTCTTAGTTGAAAGACAGTTGGATGTGTTAGTTGGTTGGATGCACTTCCGAGCTGCTTCCACATGGAGGCAATTTCTCTTTTTTGTTGTTGTGGGAACTACTTTTTGTGGCGGATGTTTTTTTCAATAAATCTTCGATTAATGTGTGTTTATTGTATAGCAATAAGGTTGGATGAATGTGGCAGTTGTATAAAAGCATTACACCACTTGCAGTCGTGATTTGTGAAAAATAAACCATGCCTAGGGGGGTCTAACGACCGCCCCTAGGCATGGTTTATTTTTCACAAACCACTCCTGCGCGTGATGTAATGCTTAAGTACCACATTGCAGTAATGAAATGACTTTTCCCAGTAACAAGTGTAACAAATGACTACCTACATTTCAGTAATAGCATTACAGTTACCTCATCAAAAAACAACTTGTGGGGCGGCTATGTGGTGCAGTGGGCAAGGCGCTCACCACCAATGCAGGAGACGCTGGGTTCGAGCCCAGCTCTCCGCATTGCTATCAGCTTGGCTGGTCGTTCATACTAATACAATTGGCAGTATTAGGGGGTGGGAAGCTGATGGGTGGGGATCGGACGTTGTGGACAGCGACTCCTACAGGTCGGTTGGTGCACCTGCGCAGCACAATCAGGAAGCGACGGGGGCGGCGTGCCCTCCAAATGCAGACCCCTGACGCTGAGAGATCGCGCTGTGCAGGTGAAAAGTTGCGACTGCTGCTTCCTCGAGTACCGGAGGGGACACGTGATGCAAGGCTTCGTCCACATTGCAGCCGGCTTGTGGGAGGCATGGCCTAACAGCGTTCGAGACAGGGGAGGGTAGAATTGGACGATATGAAATTGGGATGGGAGAAAAATAGAAAATGGGAGAAAAAGTAGATACAAAAAAATTAAATAAAAAACGTGTTACTCCTTTACTTTGATTTTGTCAAGTAAAGATGACAAAAACATCATTGTTGATCTGTAATCTATCCCTACGCATTGGAAGATAAACCAATGTCAAAAGTCGGGACTCTCTTAGACTCTAAAACAGCGAGTTTTAGATGAGATGTTGCTACCCAGATGTGATCAGGCAAACCGAGATGTTGCTTCCCTGATGTGATCATTCAAACAGAGTGTGGGGGGTGTAACGGAAGTAATGTAACAAGTAACGTAACAAATGACTGCTCCCGGGGAGTAGTAAGTAAAGTAAGAAATTAGTAACGAGCCAACACTGTTTTTCAAGTATTATCAATTCTTTTTTGACCTGACAATAACACAAATAAGTCTGGTTGGTGTGTACTTCTATACAACCTTAGTGAAGAGATACCACTAATCAGTGTATACCTACTATTATACAACGGCATGCAAATTTCTCGATTCTGATTGGCTGAAACAGTCATTTTACACGTATTTATTCTTCACAATTCCACGCTCCTGGTCCCAGGACCCGCCGAATCACATATCACTCCGCCGGATCACTCCGGGAGAAAACAAGATGGCGGACAATAATCTTTAACAAATGGATATGTTGATAGCGTCATAACGACTAAATATGAAGCGATTCTGTCACGGCGAATGTCTTAGTCCTTTAAACAATGTTGGATGATGTAATTGATGGGTCATGAGTCATTATAGAACAAAAGAAAAATCGCGC